>NC_137921.1:70616518-70619018 GCF_963457725.1 Sprattus sprattus | reverse complement strand
CTCTCTCACCTCATTCCCTTTCCCGCTCTACCTCTGTCTCTCTCTGGCTATAAGCCCCCCCTCCAGGTGCTCCAGGGCTGTGGGGATGTGAAAATGCAACATGACAGCAACTGCACCGCTGCAGAGCCTCCTACCCCCACATCAATACTGCCGGCAGGACCTGCTCTCCTTTCTCTTCCCTTTTTTTCTCTCTCTTTCTTTCCATTCAATCCCTCGCTCTTTCCTCCATCTCCTGCTGTCTGGTTCCACTCTGACTCCATGTGTGCTCCTGTATAAGTGGAGCAAATGGAGGTCAGATATGTGTGTCTGTTGGCCCTGGTGTGTGTAGGGGCCATGTGATTGGCCCTGGTGTGTGTAGGGGACTTGTGTTTGGCCCTGGTGTGTGTAGGGGACTTGTGTTTGGTCCTGATGTGTGTAGGGGCCATGTGATTGGCCCTGTTGTGTTTAGGGGCCTTGATCTCTTGGCTCAGTCAGCGTAGGCTTTTTCACAAGCCTCTTCATGTTCAGCAGATTAGCAGATTTACTCAACAGATTACAAGCATGACAAACACTCAATTCATGGTCAAGCATGCACAATCATGGACACACACACACACACACACACACACACACACACACACACACACACACACACACACACACACACACATGAGCACACAAAAAGGTTGCCATTCGTCATGCTGTTATGTATGCTATGAAGATATGAAGATAGCATACATAACAGAGAATTGAATTGAGTGTTTGTTCATGAAAACAGTTCCAAATTTAGCATTGTTTAGGAAAAGAGACTGCTAGAAAAGAGGAGGGAAAAAGGAATGACTGCAGAGGACAGGGAGAGTGTCAAAGGGCAAAACAAAAAGGAGCACAAATTAGCCAACGGATTAAATGCTTCTTCGTCTCCTCGCCCTCTCTCTCTCTCCCTCCATCTCACACACCTCCCTCCTCACTTTGTCCTCAAGGTTGTTTTCCATCTCGATATCCATCAGCATTGCGTGGCGAGGCGGAGATGGATTAATGCGGTATTGGAAAGGAGCAGTCTTTTATCAACGGCCCACAATGCCTGTCCAGGTTAACCCGGCCCGTGTCACTCACGTCTGCTTTTACTCTTTCCACCCTGGCAGCACCTCTCAAATCCACTCTCCCTCTCTGCCTCTCTACCTCCCTCCCTCAATATCACATCCTTCTGTTTCTCTCTTTCCCTCTCCCTCTCTGACTCTCTACCTCCCTCAATATCACATCTCTCCCTTTCGCTCTTTCCCTCTCCCTCTCTCTCACTCTTCAACACCACATCGCTCCTTCTCTCTCTCTCTGGGTCTCTCTCTCTCTCTCTCTCTCTCTCTCTCCCTCTCTCTCACTCTTCAACACCCTAGCTCTCTCTCTACCTTGCTTCAACACCACATCGCTCCTTCTCTCTCTCTCTGGGTCTCTCTCTCTCTCTCTCTTCCTCTCTCTCACTCTTCAACACCACATCGCTCCTTCTCTCTCTCTCTGGGTCTCTCTCTCTCTCTCTCTCTCTCTCTCCCTCTCTCTCACTCTTCAACACCCTAGCTCTCTCTCTACCTTGCTTCAACACCACATCGCTCATTCTCTCTCTCTCTCTCTGGGTCTCTCTCTCTCTCTCTCCCTCTCTCTCACTCTTCAACACCCTAGCTCTCTCTCTACCTTGCTTCAACACCACATCGCTCATTCTCTCTCTCTCTCTGGGTCTCTCTCTCTCTCTCTCCCTCTCTCTCACTCTTCAACACCCTAGCTCTCTCTCTACCTTGCTTCAACACCACATCGCTCATTCTCTCTCTCTCTCTCTGGGTCTCTTCTGTTCTCTTTCATCCCATCCCTCTGTCTCTTTCTCTCCATCTCCTTCTCTCTCCCTTATTCTCTTTCTCTTGTCCCCACTCTCTCTCTCTCTCTTCCCTCACTCCCTCTTTTCTTTTTCTTTACCCCTCTCTCTCCATCCATCCATTCCTCCCTCCCCTCCCCCTCTCAGATCCCGGGGCTTTATCATCTTGGGCTTAGGTTGATTTTTGGTGTCACCCTGCCTAATCTAGGTTGTGTCTCACGGGCTGCCTCTCCCTGCTGTCACCGGGTGAGAGATGGAGCCTCCGCTCGCCTCGCCTGAGTGCTGGGCTGCACTGCCCTGTCCCTCCTCCTGTCCCTCCTCCTGTCCCTCCAGGGCTAAACTGATGGATGATGTGGAGTTGCCGCTCCGGCACCAGTTTCAGCAATGCCAGACACAACAACAGCAGCACTAGCAGTAGCAGTAATAGCAGCATCACTAGCAGCAGTAATAGCAGCAGCACTAGCAGCAGTAATAGCAGCAGCACTAGCAGCAGTAGCAGTGGTAGCAGCAGCACTAGTAGCAGTAGCATTAACAGTAGCAGTGGTAGCAGCAGCACTAGTAGCAGTAGCATTAACAGTAGCAGTAGTAGCAGCATCACTAGTAGCAGTAGCATTAACAGCAGCACTAGTAGCAGTAATAGCAGCATCACTAGCAGCAGTAGCA
>NC_137921.1:70591518-70611518 GCF_963457725.1 Sprattus sprattus | reverse complement strand
ACAAAGGTCTTAATTATAATATGACTATATAAAACATGTATTTTTTCTATGTTACTCTATAAGAAAGGGGCCACATTATGTGTTTCAACACACTGTTATCATAAATATTATATGTTACAGTTGTAACATCAGGAGGGAGACTAGGGTGGCACAAGACCTGAGAGGGCACTGAGGGGTTGTAACATCAGAATAGGGTGGCACAAGGCCTGAACGGGCACTGAGGGTTGGAACATCAGGAGGGAGAATAGGGTGGCACTAGGCCTGAGAGGGCACTGAGGGGTTGTAACATCAGAATAGGGTGGCACAAGACCTGAGAGGGCACTGAGGGGTTGTAACATCAGACTAGGGTGGCACAAGGCCTGAACGGGCACTGAGGGTTGTATCGTCAGGAGGGAGACTAGGGTGGCACAAGGCCTGAGAGGGCACTGAGGGGTTGTAACATCAGAATAGGGTGGCACAAGGCCTGAACGGGCACTGAGGGTTGTATCGTCGGGAGGGAGAATAGGGTGGCACAAGGCCTGAGAGGGCACTGAGGGTTGTAACATCAGAATAGGGTGGCACAAGGCCTGAACGGGCACTGAGGGTTGTATCGTCGGGAGGGAGAATAGGGTGGCACAAGGCCTGAGAGGGCACTGAGGGTTGTAACATCAGAATAGGGTGGCACAAGGCCTGAGAGGGCACTGAGGGGTTGTAACATCAGACTAGGGTGGCACAAGGCCTGAACGGGCACTGAGGGTTGTATCGTCAGGAGGGAGACTAGGGTGGCACAAGGCCTGAGAGGGCACTGAGGGGTTGTAACATCAGAATAGGGTGGCACAAGGCCTGAACGGGCACTGAGGGTTGTATCGTCGGGAGGGAGAATAGGGTGGCACAAGGCCTGAGAGGGCACTGAGGGTTGTAACATCAGAATAGGGTGGCACAAGGCCTGAACGGGCACTGAGGGTTGTATCGTCGGGAGGGAGAATAGGGTGGCACAAGGCCTGAGAGGGCACTGAGGGTTGTAACATGTGTACATGTATGTATTCATTTTGCAGACTTTTTTCATGCAGGGTCTTTTCAAAACTGGTGGAATTTCCATGGCCAGGCCTTTCCTCTCCAGGGACCCAGTAAACTCATCAGGAATATGCTCAAGTCCTGCGTGGGGTGCAGTGCTTCTGTTGATGCCATGTGTATGTGTGTGTGTGTGTGTGTGTGTGTGTGTGTGTGTGTGTGTGTGTGTGTGTGTGTGTGTGTGTGTGTGTGTGTGTGTGTCTCAGTAAACTCATCAGGAATATGCTCAAGTCTTGCGTGGGGAAGCAGTGCCTCTGTTGATAATCCCACAGCGCTTCTCGACAGGGTGTGAATGCATGCAGACACTTCATGCTCCCGGATCACTTTGATTTGTGCTATTAAGGCCGGCTGCTACTGCAGGGGCTTTCATTAAAAAACATTTTTGAATAATGAATGAAGCAGAGTGGGGAACTCAGGGCGTTAGAACTGTTCTGATCAGTTATTTCAATTAATGTCAGACATGTGTCAAGACTGCCTGGCTGAAGGCAGCCCTGACATAGAATGGGTGGACCACACCATAGTGATTTAAATAGTAAAAGGTTTATTTACATAGAGAAACAATCAGTATAATGAATTAAAAGGAAAGTGTCGTGCAATACGTCCAGGAGTCAGTAAAGTATAAAACAAAGGTGTAGAACACGACGAGGACGGAGGAAGTATCCATATGGAGTTTGGCGGTCAGGCAGGCTTTCCCCAGGCTCTCACCACTGGATCAAACCATACTGAACCAGATCAGCAACACACACGCAAAGTCAGCCAGACGAGATACGAGAGAGACCGTCCATTGCCAATCCCAGCTCTTGTATAGTCCAGCCCATTATCTCCTAGGCACCACCACTGCAGGAGAGACAAAATAGGCAACAGCGTAGCACAGAGGGGCGGAGCCCCAGGCTGGATTAGTACGGTCGCAACACATGCACTAAACTGCGTTTGCATATCTGTAAGGTTGAATTGTGGATGTTCGATGCTATTGATGCAGCAGCTTTTACAAGAGAACATTTGAGTTATTCTATTTATTTTAAACAAAATGTATTTCAGTCCAGGACCACTCTCGTCTAGTAACAATTTACAAATCAGTACAGTATTGAGAAGCATATTACCATTTGTGTATTGTGTGTGTGTGTGTGTGGGGGGGGGGGGGGGAGACACACATACAAGGTGGATGGACATGCAGAACAATAGCTGTGGGTGGTGGCAGGCATTTGTTGGGCCAAACTCAGCAGGCGAACTGGAATGACTGAGGACTGGCTTCAATGGACCGCCCTAATTCAGAGAGCAACTATGCTTGGTGTTAGTGAATCAGCTGGCGTCAGTCAGCAGGCAGAGTATTGTGGCCTGCTTGTATAAACGCTACGCTGGATGTATTGCGTAATGTTTAAAGAATTAACCAAAGCTAACCAAATGTTATCAACTGATTTCAATCAACTGAGTCAGATGTTTCCCGCCGCGGGGACAGGGTGACGGTTTCCAGGCTCTTCTGCGTCTGGATATTCATGCTATGCTCACATTGGGTCAATGTGATTGAATGGAGGACAGTCTACATGAGGTCTAGTATAATCAGACACAAATGTTCTCACCCTGTTGTGAAACTCACACTCACTCTTTTAAAAGCAGAGGCAAAACCTGAATAAACTGCATCGCATTTAAATTGAAAATGCTTCCCTCACCCACACTGTGGTAAAACAAAAAAACCCTCATCTTTTAAAAATCACTTAAAAATCAATATCATATTCACTTCCTCACAAAGTATTAATGAGGAGGAAAAAAAATCAATGGCAGTACCAAGAAAGCACAATGTCAGCAGGGAGACAAATATCCAGTGATTCATTTGACTTCCTTAGCACCCTCTCATATTGAAGAATATCCAGTGATTCATTTGACTACCTTAGCACCCTCTCATATTGAAGAATGTGGCATTTTGAGGGCCCTTAGAGAAGTCTGAGACCCTCACCAGAAGAACACACTCCACTCAAAAGGACAGCCGGGGGGAATGTTAAAGCGAGCGGTGATGAATCACACGAGCGCTTCAAAGTAAGGCCCTTTTCTCAGCACACTGCTCTCCTTCACCCAAGCATAGTATATACACTAAGTGTACTTAGGCTAATGTGATTGCTTTCAGCTTCAAGAGGAGGTGTGTGAGGCTCCAACCTACATAAATACACACAGACACACGGAAACAGACACACACTCACATACAGGTGCACTCACACACACACACACACACACACATGCTACCCATTCTTAATTTATTTCATGTTCTTTCACGGCTAATGTGCTGTTTAAATGTGTGTGTGTGTGTGTCTGGGGGGGGCAATGCAAGAATTCCATTTCATGATGACGTCTGTCTCAATAACCCCCTTCTCTCCCCTCTCTCTCTCTGTTAATCTGTTCTCCGTCTCATCCTCTCTCTCTCTCTCTCTCTCACACACTCTGCCTCCCTCTTTCTCTCTCTCTCTCTCACACACTCTGCCTCCCTCTTTCACTCTCTCTCTCTCTCGCTCTCTTTTTTCTCTCTTTCTCTCTCTCTCTCTCTCCCTTACTCCTCCTCTGCATGAGGAATGACTAGGGGAAAGAGAGAGAGAGCGAGAGAGAGAGAGAGAGAGAGAGAGAGAGAGAGAGAGAGAGAGAGAATGAGGAATGACTAGGGGAAAGAAACATGCATAAATGCAGTGATCTGAGAGGAGGGGAGAAATTCAATTAAGATAGAAAGCCTGGTTTTCACTCGATACGCATCTCAAATCTCAGGACAAGCAGATAAGGGAGATCAATGGGGAAAGCACTGCCTTTGAAAAGCACTGGGCCCTGCTCACCGCGCGGACACACCTGGGAGATTACCATCAACACGCACCGGTGCACCACAACTACAAACTGCATAGGAGACATGCAGCGCCTGCTTTGAAGACATGGGGGTCGCAAATGTGAAACATAAAAGTAAACAAAAAAATAAATATATATATAGTATAGAAATATAATATTTATACATCAAGGTGAGCGTGGACTTATATATTATACATGTAGCTTCCACATACATCTTCCACAAAACAAAAAGGGACATATGTGTTAATGTGTAATGGACAAAAAGGGACATATGTGTTAATGTGTAATGAAGGCTAACAGGAATGGAGCTAGGCTGAGTGTGAACCTCACTCCTCGACACCTTAAGAGATGCGCTAGCAACACATTTTAGGCTGATCCCTTCCCATGTCTAAGGCTGCAGGGTCGAATACAGTGCCAGACTATGCCTCTCATACTGCAGGTTGTAAATCCATTGCCAGCTCATATATGCAAAATAGGCATCTGTGTGTAACCTGCATTGTTCAAACAACAGGGTCTTGCAACGGATTCACAAATTCGACATGTGAGGGGTGCTAGCAAGGAGTGCTTGGTGTTAGTGCTTGTCGCTAGCATGTCTCCTAAGGTGGAAGCAAGGAGTGCTGGGTGTTAGTGCTAGCATGTCTCCTGAGGTGGGAAGCAAGGAGTGCTGGGTGTTAGTGCTAGCATGTCTCCTAGCATGTCTCCTGAGGTGGGAAGCAAGGAGTGCTGGGTGTTAGTGCTAGCATGTCTCCTGAGGTGGGAAGCAAGGAGTGCTGGGTGTTAGTGCTAGCATGTCTCCTGAGGTGGGAAGCAAGGAGTGCTGGGTGTTAGTGCTAGCATGTCTCCTGAGGTGGGAAGGGTTAGGGTTAGGGTTAGTGTTAGTGCTTGTCGCTAGCATGTCTCCTAAGGTGGGAAGGGAGGTTCACTTCACTATTTTACTAGTGAGGTACCTGATGGAAAGCGGTTGTTGTGGTTCTTGTGGCTCTTCACTCATTGTGGCTTGCGTGTTGGTTTGGGGGTATATGGGGAGAATGGCAGGCTTAAACAAAAGCATGAATGCCAAACCGGAACAAAAAGAAAAAGAAAACCACATCCGCCTATTCAGACCTCGAGACTATGAACATACAAGCCACATCCGCCTATTCAGACCTCGAGACTATGAACATACAAGCCACATCCGCCTATTCAGACCTCGAGACTATGAACATACAAGCCACATCCGCCTATTCAGACCTCGAGACTATGAACATACAAGCCACATCCGCCTATTCAGACCTCGAGACTATGAACATACAAGCCACATCCGCCTATTCAGACCTCGAGACTATGAACATACAAGCCACATCCGCCTATTCAGACCTCGAGACTATGAACATACAAGCCACATCCGCCTATTCAGACCTCGAGACTATGAACATACAAGCCACATCCGCCTATTCAGACCTCGAGACTATGAACATACAAGCCACATCCGCCTATTCAGACCTCGAGACTATGAACATACAAGCCACATCCGCCTATTCAGACCTCGAGACTATGAACATACAAGCCACATCCGCCTATTCAGACCTCGAGACTATGAAGGGCGTTAGATGTGTGAAAAACAAGCAATGCATTCTAACAAAGACGTGAAAGAGTAGCGCCGGTCTCGACTAAAAGCCGTTACCCCACCCAATGGTCTGGTGGTAAATTACTTTCAGCACCCACAGCCGTCGTAGAAGTGTATAGGGCCTGTAAGTACGCTCAAATTCGTCTGAATCCGACCGCCCGCCCATTTTTTTCGAGGACGGAGAAGGATGCAGTGTATTAAAGGATGCCGTCGTAGAAGTGTATAGGGCCTGTAAGTACGTTCAAATTCGTCTGAATCTTTTAGGACGGAGAAGGATGCAGAAGTGTATTAAGGCCTTTAGTCCTTGGAAAGAGGAGACCCCGCCCCCCGCCCCCCCCCCGCCAGGCTCCTGGGCTCTTGGCGACGGTTGATAAGAGCGGCCGGAGGAGGCGAGGCATGGAAATTATTTCAGAAATGAAGAGATCAATAACATCTTCAGTAAATCTTCCCCTCCAGACTCCCATTAATCCACAGTCATTTTCCCCCCACACCCCCCGCCCCCCCGCCCTCTCTCTCCTTCCATCCCCACTGCCAAAAAAAGTAAAGGGAGCTGAGACAAAAGGCGGTGCTGAAGAGATTCAGTAGGAAAAAACTGTGACTCTCAAGGCTATTCAGGGGATTATGGGCCTCAGAAATGAACCGTACGCTGCTCAGAATCCCATTACTGGCTGCAACAGCATGTGCAGAGCCGAACACCTTGTGTCTATTGTTTTTATAGACGGATTGAAAATAACCTTCAGCACACTGCATTGCTGTATCTATGATATTAACCCACAAGAGCGCAAGAGGAATGGTAAAAAATGCCAAGAAAACACTTGCTAGTTTGTTAATGATTTAATTTGGAAAGGAAGCAGCAAGATCATTTTTTGACACATTTGGTTGATGCCCGAATGTATGCTAGTAAAAAATGTCTGTATCTATTTAAGAAACATTCAGAAAATCTCCAGCATAACTGTCAACTAACACTAAGTCTCTAATTGTCAACTAAGCGACCAAAACCTGACCCCCCAATCCACCCTTCAACCCAAATCTAGCTCCATATCAGTCCCTCACTGTCAGCAGAGTATCAACAGGTGGTTCATTGATTGTTTGTGATGGGCTGACCCATTTTGCTCTTTGTCAATGGGTCATGATGAAAAGGCTTGAGAATGAGTTCTGCATATGTTAATGTATACCAAACAGCTTAATGCTTAACCACACAGAGATTGATGACCACAGATAGGTTTGTACACTGTAATGTTTTCTGTTGACCCTGAATGTATGGATGTGTTTCTGTCTGCCTGATGTGGATGAAATACACCGAAGGATGCAGGTCAGATAAAGGTTGACCCGGCCAAGGGATACTCATTCATTAGTTTGGTTGTAAACCCAGCGCTTAGATGAGAAAAGGCGAGACATCCCATTATATCTCACTCTCATTCGCTCCCTTTTCAATAAATAGCGTGCGTGCATTTTCATATCCGAGACATTATAGCCCATTAAAGACAGCGAGAAGACTGAGAAGGCCAGCGATGAGTTTTGACGCGACCCAAGTGATGATTTATGGCACAGGAAAGTCATTTTGCGGATATATAAGGGAGAAAAACAACTCTGTAGCACTGAGTGTAACAGCATCTAATGTCTTTCCTTATGGCTAATCTCGCCAGTCACAAATCTATCGGAGTGCAGAAACTCTCAACAATAAAAAAATTCACAGTAACCCAGTAATGTGTGTGCCAAGACAATATAGAAAAGAGAGGAAGAGTTGAGAGAGAAAAAGACACATCAAGGGCTAGTACATTCCCTCCACTGTGTGTGCCATTTTAGCTAAGTCTGCAAAATATACTATTAGACTTCATATAGGGACTTCTTTTGGACTCTGTTTAATAAGAGAGAGAAAGAGAAAGAAGGGGAGAGAAAAAAAGAGAGAGAGTAAGAGAGAGAGAGAGAGAGAGAGAGAGAAAGAGAGAGAGATAGAGAGAGAGAGAGAATGAGTAAGCTTCAAGGTGGGCTAACTATGTGCAGGAGGAATACATTAATTCATTTCCTGCTGCCTACTCTATTTGTTTCGTGCAGGGAAGGAACGACGTGTGAGTGTGTGTGTGTGTGTGCAACGTTATTTTTATGTCTCATTTTCTCGAGCGGTGTGGAACTTCAGCAGTCTCCCCTTGGCACTGGTTACAAAGAGGATGGAGGCGGTACAGTACCGGGACCAAAGCCGAGTGCAGGCCAGCACCACAGTGAGGTACGCACTGGATCCGCCCCACAGTCAGAACTCTGAAAGGCAACTTAGAAAAGCGCTGGAGATGATTGGGTTCTCACCAATCTAAATCAATGTTCCAATGAAAACTGATTTTACTCATAGCCTTAAAATGTAACACACGCATAGCGTTAAATATAACTTAACACTTGTCTAAACTCCAGCACTGACTCACTTGAACACACAATCAGTAATTATGGCCATATTGCTGATGTTAACTATAGACTACACTTCCAGGAATATACCGTATGGTGATTCAAATCCTCTGGTGATATCTATAAGAACTTTTTACTGTGATGACTTCAAAAACAGATGTGTCCTTTTATTGTCTATCAAATCCAATGTTTAAGAATTTTCAGTCAGAATACAAATCATTGTCTGAGAGCTAACTCGTTAATTTCTCTGCACTCTGATATGTTACCCACTCCAACACACACACACACACACACACACACACACACACACACACACACACACACACACACGCACACACACGCACACACGCATCCATGTAGGAACATCAAAAATCCTTGAAAATACCTGTGGACTCAATCTGGGCTAACTATCTCTTTGCTACTCTCTCTCCCCCTCTCTGTCTACCCCCCCCCCCCCCCCCACACCCTCTCTCTCTGTCTAACCCACCCTATCTCCCTAGAGGCTGTTCCCCGTGAGCTGTGTCTCTCCTCTACCTCACTGGCGTTCTCCCTTGAGCCAGCTAATTAAATAAGAGGAGTGGAGCTGAGGAGTGCGGCGTGATCCATCAGCATCGGGACAGGTCTCTCCTCCACCAGTCCCTCCCTCCCTCCCTCCCGCCCCCCCTCCTCCTCCTCCTCCTCCTCCTCCTCCTCCACAGCCCATCTGCCACACGTTGTGTTTTTATGACTCTCGCTGCCCGTGCGCTGATTACCGTAAATATAATGATGATGTAAGTGATACATCTGCCGCAGACAAAATACGAGGAGTGCGACGAGTGAGTAGGCCGATGCCGTTGAAGGGCCAATTGTCGTCTCAGCAAGGCTTTCGCTCAATTGCGAGCCAATTAGGTAAGGGGAAGAGGGAACACGAGAGAGGAAGGGTGCGTGGAATGTTTATTGCCCCTCTCATTTATTGAATAATTGCACAAACGGTTTATTGTCATTGTCTAGCCAGTGGTGCTCGTCTTAATGGTGATCGTGAATGCCGCTTGCCTCGCAGAAGCACCTGCTACAGTTTGCTCATTATGGCCATGTAGAAAGAAGGCCCCAGGCCAACTATGCACAAACACTCTACTCTAAAAGTGGCAAGTATAAGCACTTTACCCTGCCAAAATACAGGCTCAATAATAGCATCATTTGGCACCATCATTGTTTCAAAAAAGAGAACTGGAGAAGACAAACACACCCTAACCCCCCCCCCCCCCAACCGTCATTAAACATGTATGCATTTTTCTCTGATACGCTATGTCTCCAAACACCATTTTCAGCAACCACTCTTATGTTGACTTTGACATAGATTAGTAATTGTCATATAATGTGCACATGTATGAGCTCTGGTATGCGAAGTTCCGGAAATGAGTTCACCGGAGATAGGTGAGTCTTACGTTAATGCTGAAAGTGATACGTTTGATTTCCTGCCTGTGTTACCTCAACGTTTGTTCAATAGAGAACTTTGCACTTAAATAATTGAGTGGACATTAGTTCTTTACAGTAATAGCTCCATGTTTGGGATGTGTCTCTCCTTTAGACTCCAGTGATTTCGAACCAACACATAAGGTCAGGATGTGCTTGGGGCGGCTAATACAAGAGAGCTCATGCAGGATGGATGTTTGTGCCCTTAAACAGCTGAGGCAAAAAACGCCTAGTCCAGTGTTTGGAAAAGGAAGGGGTCTGATGGAGGCTTCTGGTCTTAATCACGGGAGGCTGGCCTGGAAGGATAAGATTGTAAGTAAATGAACATGCATTGTGTACTTTTCCTTAGGTGCTCTCAGGCTGCAAAGAGAGAGAATAAGAACTAAACACTGAGCTGATGTAACTTGTGTTCCCACCTACCTCTTCCTTCCACAAACACAGTGCTTTGTTTGTTTGTTTGTGCGAAGATGAGGCATGAGTTTCTGTCTGAGTACAGCCCTGATTGAGGCTCCAACAGCTGAAGGCAGCAGCAGGCCGAGAGAGCAGACGAGCAGCGCAAGCTGAAGTGGTAGGAGACCAGACCACCCTCGTTGGAGGGCCCAGATGATTGTGGGCTAGGGGTCAGGAGCCCACGGTGAGGGCACACAGTGGAGGACAGAGCGAGGGAGGAGGAGGAGGAGAGAGAAAAAGAGAGAGAGAGCGCGAAAGATGAAGGAGTGGGTAGAGAGAGGCTGTAGAAAAAGATCTTAAAAGTCTCTTCGGTCAAGAAAAGAGAAAAACTACCAGCAGCAGTAAAGCAATCAGACTAATCCCCCACTCCCTCTCCACCTCCACCTCTTACCCCATCTTCCCTGCCTCAGGAGATAAGTATCGACAAAAGTTCCAAGTTCCTTTAACGTTAGGCAGCATTTGTCAAACGCAGATCAGTGTCTGGGATTAAATGTTATTGACACATTGATCGGACTTCTCACACCTGCATAATCCATCTCTCTCTCTCTCTCTCTCTCTCCCTCCCTCCCTCTCTCTCTCTCTCCCTCCCTCCCTCTCTCTCTGTGTCTGCCCTGGAGTGTCAGGAATCACTCCTCTGCCCAAAAAGCCTGCCGTGCGTGACCCCGACAGCCTGCCACCCACCCACCCATTCTCCCCTTTGGTGATTGCCTGCCATTGACCTTTCCCGGGCATCGATCATAAACATTGATTGGATGAGAAGTGGCGGGGGGGAGGGAGGGGGGAGGACTTGACCCATCAAATGGAAGCCGTTAAGATGGCATGAAAAAACAGATGGCAGAGGAGTAAGATTTGCATAGCCGAGCAGTTGGGCATCAGGTGGCATTAGATCTCGGAGGGCCCGCCCCACCATCTGAATGTGCCACCACTTCTTGGTGCCAGTGTGCGGATGCCAGTGGCACCAGCCTTTCCGTGAAAGCATCCACTTTGGCTTCCCTCAGAGATAGGGGGAGTGAGAGAGGAAAAATGGAGAGAGAGAGAGAGAGAGAGAGAGAGAGAGAGAGAGAGAGAAGTGAGGTGGGGAAATGTATTTACTCCTGCTATTTTTTTTAAAGGACAGAAAAGAAATAAAAAACTCCCCACATCTGGTGGTTCCAGTGTGTTTCAAAGCTAGTTGTGTTCTGTTGTAGCGTGGGGACAAATGACTGAGCTTGTTGCTTGTTCTGAGCGTGCTCACCGCTGTCTCCTGAGGCTGGGTGGCTTAGCTGTTCTTGTCACCTCCAGGCACAGCGGGAGTGGGACGTATTCTAGTGGCTGGGGGGGTTGGAGGGATAGAAATACAGTATATACAGTACCAGTCAAAAGTTTGGAGGAGTGTTTTCTTTACTTTTATTATTTTCTACATTGTAGATTAATACTGAAGACGTTTAAACTACGAAAGAACACATATGGAATGATGTACTAAACAAAAAAAAGAGCTATCTACCATGTTGAAAATAATAAAAGTTAAGAAAAAACATCTAAAAAAATGAGAAGATGTGCCCAAACTTTTGACTGGTACTGTACATGTCTATGGTTTGGAGGATATGGGTAGGAATGTGAACTATGGGGAGACATTGCTGTGGGGGTGGGAAGCAGGTGTTGGGGGAGGGGGGGGGGGAGCAGGTGTTGGGGGAGGGGGGGGGCGGGGGTGGAGGGAGTGGCCTCACTGGAGGGGGAGTGAAGAACCATCAGGTCACTTCACATGACGAGAGGGATAGAAGGTATTAAGAGAGGATGGGAGAGAGAGCAAGAAAGCAGGATAGAGAGAAAGGAAGAGAAAGGAAGAGAGAGCACGAGTGCATGCTGTGTGAGACTGTATACCTCATCACTTTATTCAAAACTGTCTCCATCTCCAACCTGGTGAACATGTTTCGTACCGCATCATTTACCTGACTCAGACATCTGGGCAGAGATCCTCTTCCTTCTCCTCATCCTGTGTGCCAGTCACTTAAGAGACCAGGAGAGTACTTTGATATGGTTACTCACGTTTAGTCATTTAGTATTGCATATATTAAATCATTTATCTCTTCTGAGGTCTCTCTGGGTCCAGAGAATTAGCTTACTCTGATTACTCTGATGAAATTACCTACTTCTCTAATGTGGGCATATTAGAAACACTCAATTCAAATTCCAACTAATAAGAGATGTAGCTCTGTAACAGACCTGAAGATTTCACCTCAGAATAAGAAGGCCAGCTCTGGCAGAAACCCAACTCTTAGGTATATTGACATCGCACTGCAATCTGAGAAAAAAGCAGTCGAGTGGTGGATTTCAGGGTAGATTAGATCACGGGGCTTCATCTCGGTGACGACTCCTTTTCAAAAATAATAAGTTGTGTGTTTTTCGGTCAGTTGTTTGCAGCAGTGTCAATCCAAGTCCTCACAGGCTCATCCTTCATATGAAGCTCTCTCTCTCTCTGTGTGTGTGTGTGTGTGTGTGTGTGTGTGTGTGTGTTTGTATGAGGCACCTCAAACTCGACAGAGGTGGAGAGGTAAGAGAGGAGAGAGAGGGTGCCGGTTGTTTGAAGACGGACTTGAAAGAATCAAGAGCAGGTGCCCGGAGAGTGAGCCAGGTGGAGTTTGCCTCCCTACCACCTTGTCTGGATTACTCGCAGCTCAGTATGTGCATGTGTGTTTGTGTGCAGGTGTGTGTGTGTGTGTGTGTGTGCGCGTGTGTGTGTGTGTGTGTGTGTGTGTGTGTGTGTGTGTGTGTGTGTGTGTGTGTGTGTGTGCGAGTGCAGTGGAGCCGTGGGGAATGTCTGAGGAGGCACCATGAAGTGAGTCTCCAATCTTCTGCCAAAGGAACTCACTTACAGATGCAGACTTACCTGTGGCTGACACCCTGCGACAGAGAGAGAGAGGGAGGCATAGAGATATACAGAGAGAGAGAGAGAGAGAGGGAGGCATAGAGATAGATAGAGAGAGAGAGAGAGAGAGAGAGAGAGGGAGGCATAGAGAGAGAGAGGGAGAGAGTGAGGGAGGCATAGAGATAGAGAGAGAGAGGGAGGCATAGAGAGAGAGAGAGAGGGAGAGAGAGAGAGAGGGAGGCATAGAGAGAGAGAGGGAGAGAGAGAGAGAGGGAGGCATAGAGATAGAGAGAGAGAGAGGGAGGCATAGAGGGAGAGAGAGAGAGAGAGAGAGGGAGGCATAGAGATAGAGATAGAGAGAGAGAGAGAGAGAGAGGCATAGAGAGAGAGAGAGAGAGAGAGGGAGGCATAGAGAGAGAGAGAGAGAGAGGGAGGCATAGAGAGAGAGAGAGAGAGAGGGAGGCATAGAGAGAGAGAGAGAGAGAGGGAGGCATAGAGATAGACAGTGAAGGCAGAAGCCCAGGTCACCCAGTGCTGTCTCAAACTTTAAATCAGGTCATACTCCGACTCGCCCATCGATCACGGCTTTGGACGAGGTTTGGAGGAAAGGCATGGGCCAAGGCTGGCCTGGCAATTACTGGAGCTGAACAGCATGTAAAAGAATGGACCCTTGGTGGTCGGCTGTGCTTGCCAACAAAAACACGAAATAAGCGTTCTGGCTGCGTGCCACTCCAGCCGCCCCCCCCCCCCCCCCCCCACCCCCGACGCTTGCAGTAATGAGTCCAGTTGGAAAAGCTCCTCGACCGATTCGACTCGACTCGCTCTTTTTTCTGTTCCATTTTAAAAACGCGTCCCCCAAGGCCGGTGGAGATAAGGAACTCTGTTAGTCATCTCTCTCTCTCTCTCTCTCTCTCTCTCTCTCTCTCTCTCTCTCTCTATCTATCTCTCTCTCTGAATCTCTCTCTCTCTCTCTATCTCTCTCTCTGACTCTCTCTCTCTCTCTCTATCTATCTATCTCTCTCTCTGACTCTCTCTCCCTCTCTCTCTCTCTCTCTCTCTATCTATCTCTCTTCCTGACTCTCTCTCTATCTATCTCTCTCTCTCTCTCTCTCTATCTATCTCTCTCTCTGAATATCTCTCTCTCTCCCCTTTGCAGTGCCGCTTTTCATTTCTTCAGGGTAGGGAGAACGGGGGAGGATGGTAAGGTATGGGAGCCAGTAGCTGGGCTTTATTTTTCCAGCCCAAATTGATTTTCCACAGAGGGTTCTTGGTGTGCAAGAATGCCTGAGCTTCAAACCTGCGTTCTGCACGTTCTGTTGGTTGATAGAGGCTGAATGATATCAGCGGGTGGGTGGGGGCTTAAAATTATGTTGAGTTAAATAAAACCATAAAAAAGCAAAATACACTTTTATTTTGCTCATAACCCACCTGTTTGAAAGCCAAAATGGAGTATAGCACACTCACATTGTTCCCGGAAGAGGGGGGTCATCGAAACTGTGAAAATGTGAAAAACTCTTATTTTGCTGCAGTTTATGACGGAGAAGAAATAATATAATTTAAAGCTGGGTGTCTCTCCTATCAGTTAAGGTTGCACACAAGTATTAAGCTAAATACATATTGCTCACCGTTGGCCTAACTGTAATACTGCAGTTCTAAAAGCCAGCAAAGACAGTATTTGCAAAAGTGGATCCACTTTAACAAGACAAACACTGCAAGGGTGTGCCATGCATGTTGAAATAGCAAATTAGATTACCCTTTATAAATCAGCACTTGGTAGATAAGCAACTCCATGATTCTTGGTAGATAAGCAACTCCATGATTCCCTTGCCTATAAAAATAATACATTAAAATACTGCTTTCTCTTTAATGAAACCATTTTCATAGCAGTCACTCTTGGTAATATGGGTCTCTGAAATGTAATGACAAAATGCACTGTAAAATGTCACACCGTCGAGAAGTGCTCCATCTGTATATTTTAGATGTTTTTTTTTCTTGAAGGATGATTAGGTTTAGTAAGTGCCAATCCCATGGTAACCTGCTAATGGAATAACAGCACCAACCGTGGGAATTACAACCTGTTTTCAATTCACATATAAGCTAATCACACAGATAGATCAAGCCAACCCACACAGCAGTCTGGTTTTGGATCCACAAGGCTTCAATGCACAATTCCCATCCCAACACACGAGCTTCCGTCAGGGGATGTGCTCCGATGTGTTTTCTAGTGATTCAGTGAGTACTGTCAGGGAGTTCTTATCACCCCATGGGATATAACAGCTGAAAAACTCTAGATTGGATTTGAATCCCAGGTTTTTCGGCAGGAATGTTCTTGCAAACTACTTCTTGTCTTTTCACAATTTCCATCCCTGCATCTGTTTTGACAAAAGGCACTCAGCAATAATGTATGTAAAAGAACGAAGATGGTATTCTAGATGTGACGCGATGTGCGGTTCATGAACAGTACAGTGAGCTGAGACTAAGAGATGCACTGGCACTGCTTCGGGTCCACTCACTCAGAACCACTGACATCCGTATGCGTAGGTGCTCTGAATGTCTGTGGTGTAGTGGTCCCTGGAGAAGTGGGTATGCTCTTTAACTTTTGAAGCAGCCCATACAGCACAGGATAAACGCCCTGTTTTGAGAAGTGGGTATACGCAATGCTGACTGAAAAATAAGTGAGTATACTCCGTATACCTGCGCATACCCTGGACTACACCACTGCCTCTGAATGTCTGTGGGGTCTCCCCCTGCTCACTGTTTTAAGACACCGTGCCGTTTTTGACCTCTACCAAAACAGAATCCACCAGCAGCCCTGAGCTGAAACTCAGTAACTGTTCCCAATGGCATCTCACAGCACACTCATAACTTAAGGCCCTTGCATGCTTCTAAAGGGAGGATGAATTGCTAGGTGCTTACGCGTTGCGTTGGAGGTGTTGCCAAGCAATTCACACCCAGAACAATAGGCTTGCGTAAAATGGCGCAAGTCTAGAAAAAGGGGCCGACGCACGCAAGACGTGAAAAGTCGCGCAAGTAGCACGCTTACGTAACCGAGCATAAATCAGCCTTTAGGTGGAGTAGCTGACGAGTTGTCGAATCATTTAGCATGCGAGTGGAATCGCTGCGTTTATGTGATTACGGCACGAGTTGAATACATACACTAAGTATCTAAGCACACTCAAGCTGCGGTATAAGTATGCTTTTTAGCTCTTTTCTTGGGGGCGCCTTTAAATGGGTGCCTTAATTTGTCTTTCCTGGTGGCTTGGTTGGGTCTGCGGTGAGTTTATGACAGTTGTGCTGATTACTGTTTGTGAATAGCTCGTGAGGGAGCGCTCAAAACAGCTGCAGACGTCTCCGCGCGGCGTCAAACATTTCTGGAAGGGCTTGATGAGCACTTTGCTGTGATTTTTGCTTGGCAAGAGAGGTGTTTTTTTTGTTGTTTATGCTAAGTAGACACTTTAAAAAAAAAAAGACATCATCAGAGGATAATGGGGGGGGGAGGGAGAGGAGAACGTGTTCATCCTCTGTTGCTCTGTGTTTGTGTGCCTTGGTTTTTGTAGACAGCGGCTGCTGCCTCTACCCTCCCTCCCACCTCCCTCTCTCCCCCTCTCTCTCTCTCTCTCTCTCTCTCCGACCCTCTCTCCATCCCTCCCTCTCTCTCTCTCCCTCCCTCCCTCTCTCTCTCTCCCACCCTCCCTCCCTCTCTTCCTCTCTCTCTCTTTCTCTCTCCCTTCCTCCCGCCTCCCTCACACCCCCCTCTCTCCCCCTCCCACCTCCCTCTCGTCTCCTCTCGTCTCCTCTCGTCCCCACTTCTCCACTCTGCTCCGAGTGACATGAGAGGTGTTTGATCACCAGTCTGCGAGGAGGAGGGATTTTTTTAATTGTTTCGTGCAAACATGCTGGTGGAAAACAGCTCAGGCTTGTCGGTGAGGCAGTGAGGCACTGATAGTGTCACACTAACGGTGAGTGTGTGTGGAGAAGTAAGGCGGTGGCGGAAGGGGGGGGGGGGGGGGGGGCGGGGGGGGGGGGGGGGGGGGGGGGGCTGGGGGTTAGGGTTGGTATGAGTCTGTTAGGCACCCTCCCAGGTGCTTGAGAAAGTCATTCATCAGTGATGTAATGAGAAGGAGCTAAAATGAGAGATGGGTGTTTTTGAGGGAGCAAAGTAAAGGTTGGGGTCAGGGGTCAGACTCAGGGTGAGGGTCTCTCCCAGCCTCAGGTCTCCTCCTCTGGGTCTGCAGGAAGAGGCCAAAGGGATATTTTCTAGGTCAGCGCAAAGTCTGGAGCAGAGGGCTGTCTTTAACAAGGCCTCCATACATCACACCAGCTACAGACGGGAGCCTGAGAAGGTGATGATTTTGGTTGCTATAAGATCTATCTACAAACTACACGCAGCATACTGAAATATGAGACATCCTCAAGTTTCTCTCAGACGCCAGTAGCCCTGGAGTCCACCTCAGACTAATGATTTCCTTTTTCCTTTTTTATTTTCTGTTTTGCTTTTTCTGGTCTTGACCTAGATAGACAGCCTTTTTCATGGCAGGGTTATTATTTTATTCACCAGAGAGTGTCATATTCAGAGACGGCATGAATTTAGTATTTACAGCGAGCAGACAGCTTTTGCTTGAGCAGCCTGACAAAACTAGATTACCTTTGAAGCATATTCGACCAAACCTATCTCCTTCTTCCTTCCCTCTTCCTGCCTCCCTCTATTTCCTTTTTTCTATCATCTCCTCTCTGACCCTCTCTCATCTGACAGGATATGTCATTATTAATGTCAATTGGGCATTCGCTGAGAAATACAACAGGTTTGGGACAGGGCTTTTGTAAAGACAATGGTCTCCGTGTTGTGCCGGTTAGCTTGGAGGCTAATCAAGGTGAAACACCTTTCGTTTGCCAGGGCCAGAGCAGTGAGATTAGCTGCACCATCGCACTCTACCCGTGTAGTCCCATCTGAATGGACTGTCACTGAGCGAGGGGTCACAACAACACCTCTGAAAGGACACAAATAATGACGGCCATTAGATTAGAGGTTTGTGTGTGTGTGTGTGTGTGTGTTTGTGATGGGGAAAAGGGTGATCATCAGTATGGACCCTTATCAGTCACAGTGCAGCTTCCTTTTCCCCATCACATACACACACACACACCCTCCCCTCTCCTCTATAGTCGGCCGCCAAATGAGCTGTGACCTTCTGCGTGTGCCTGCCTTCAGACAGGCATCTGCTTACGGCAGCCCCACAATGCTGCCCCTCCCCTCGTTCACCCTCTGTGGGCCCAATGCTGCCCCTGCCCCTCCCCTCATTCACCCTCAGTGGGCCCGCTTAGGAATCTCACACACACACACTCACATTCACACACACACACACACACACACACACACACACAAACACACACACACACAACACCACTCAGGAATCTTGGAGCTGCAGCTGTGGTAGGCGTCTAACAAGGCAGCTGTGGTAGGCGTCTAACAAGCCCCCCCTGCCCTTCGTCTTCATTATAAAAGAATACTTGCGCAATCAGGTGGGATTCTCAAAGCTGACAGGCTGGGATGTGTTTCAATCTCACTCCACCCTAACGCGGAGGAAGAGAGTTTAGCTAATGCTGCCTTTGCGTTCGTTTGATCTGTTCAGTATCCATGTCTCTTCACGTCCTTGTGTGAGAGAAAGGCTCTGAGTTTCATCACCCAATGGTGGAACATAGGGATGCTAAGACAAAAGTGCAAAGTGCAAAAGAAAAAATGGTGTTTGCATAAGCAGCGTTCACAAGCCACAAACCTCTCACACACTCATTGTCCACACACAGATGATGATGACGTGTTTGAAACAAGGGCCTCTGAATGAAGACTTACACATTACATACTCAAGTTCTCCATCTCTCTGCACACATATACACACTCTCACACACCACACACACACACACACACACACACACACACACACACACACACGAATAGGCCTGCGATCAGCTGCGATCCCATCAGCACAGCAGCTTTCATGCTCCGATGGCGATTAAGCCATGCTTCACCTCATCCGGCCCCACTGACACGCCTGGCCCTGATCACATTCTCCCCACCGGTGCTCCTCTCTCCTGCCGAGACAATAGTCCACGCCGCCGCAGCCACCTGGGGAAACCTGGGCCATGTCAGCCCATCGCCACACACACACACACGCAGAGACAGGGACACGGACGAATGGGTATGAACGGACTCCCTGTGAGTCGAGTGCTATTGGGGGTGATATAATGGGGGTGGCTCTTACCTGTGTAGATGTTAGTGTGCTTCTCCTGTTGAATTCGCTGGAGGTGGTTTTGTACTTCTCTGGATGTTTGAGCGCAGAGTGGTTCCCCTGTCTGTTGATTACTATGAGCATAAGCTGCAAATGTGTGATTAAGAGTTGATGATGGTGACAATGGCTTTGTGTGAAGACGTGACCTTGCTGTGTGTACGTGTGTGTGTGTGTGTTAAGGGGTGACCTTGCTATGTTTGTGTTTGTATGTGTGTGTCGTGTGTGTGTGTGTGAGAGAGAGAGAGAGAGAGAAAGAGAGAGAGAGGGATAGAGTGTTGGTGTGTGTGCATCAGGTTTTTCTTTGTCTAGGTTTATGTGTCAAATGTTTCTCAATGAAGCCAATGCTGTATGTCCGCTTGACAAACACAAGCACAGGGACACATAGAGTGTCCCGTTCCAAGTCTTACCAGATTGCCCTCAGATGAGATGGATAGGTGTAGCTTTTAATTAGGTTTTCTCACTCAGTCAGTACAAACAAACAAACAAACAAACAAACAAAGTTGTTTCTCCTCAGCCCGAGGCTATGGATTTTTTTTCTTCTCTCTCCTCCTCAGCCACTCAATTCAAGACAGAAATCGTTCTGCTACCTAGGCCTCAGACTGGCAGTCGCACTGTATACCAATAAGAAAACATATTATATGGCAACGACAGTACGAGCAGTCTGATTGGCTAATGCTAAGTCATGCCACCCGCATATTGCCCTCTTCACCGGTCAATACGGATCCGTATTGCCCTCTGACAGAAATTTCAAAATCAGTCTCAGTTTTACTATACAGACAAAAATGAAAACATCAACAGCCATTAGGATATTCAGAAGAAGGGAATATCTGTTATTTAAAGTGATGATGAAGACTATAAAATATAGTTTGAGTCACTTGTATTGTTACTTTTAATTAAAGGCATTTTGGCTGAGCCGTGTTGTCCGTTTTCTGTTGTTCATTGTGACTTGAATTTAGCAAGTAATTGGTTGCTAAGCAACACCTGAAACACATTGTGTCGTGATAAGACTTGAGAGCTCAACAAAACATGATGTTTTATTTACAAATACCATTTATTTTCATTAACAAAATGAAATGAGCTAAAAATGGCATATAATAAAGAACTT
>NC_137921.1:70576518-70581518 GCF_963457725.1 Sprattus sprattus | reverse complement strand
GACAGACACACAGAGTGAGATAGAGACAGAGAGAAATGGAGGGAGACAGGTGGGGGTGTGTGTAGGGGGGGGGGTTAGAAAGAGACATTTAGGCTTCTGAGACAGAGAGATACAGAGATGCCATCAAAGGTTTTTGAAGGAGCAGATCAACAACCAGCAGTGTCTTGGAAAGATGTGTCTATTTTTAGGAAGTTACTGCTATATAAGTGTGGGAGGAAATAAAGACACACTGAGGCTGTGTGTGTGTGTGTGTGTGTGTGTGTGTGTGTGTGTGTGTGTGTATGTTTGTGTGTGTGTGTGTCTGTGTGTGTGTGTGTGTGTGTGTGTGCGTGTGTGTGTATATATATATATATATGTGTGTGTGTGTGTGTGTCTGTGTGTGTGTGTGTGTATATATATACAGCCGCGGAAAAAATTAAGAGACCACTTCAAAATTATCAGTTTCTCTTGTTTTACTATTTATTGGTATGTGTTAAAGTAAAATGTACATTTTAGTTTTATTCTATAACCTACTGGCACCATTCCTACCAAATTTCAAATAAAAATATTGTCATTTAGATCATTTATTTGCAGAAAAATGACAATTGGTCAAAATAGCAAAAAAGATGCAGTGTCTTCAGATCTCGAATAATGCAAAGAAAACAAGCTCATATTCATTTTTAAACTACACAATACTAATGCTTTAACTTAGGAAGAGTTCAGAAATCAATATTTGGTGGAATAACCTTGATTTAAAATCACAACTTTCATGTGTGTTGGCATGCTCTCCACCAGTCTTTCACATTGCCGTTGGGTGACTTTATGCTACTCCTGGCGCAAGAATTCAAGCAGCTTGGCTTCTTTTCATGGCTTGTGACCATCCATCTTCCTCTTGATCACATTTCAGAGTTTTTTTTATGGGATTCAGGTCTCGAAATTGGACTGGCCATGACAGGGTCCTGATCTGGTGATACTCTATCCACACCTTTACTGGCCTGGCTGTGTGGCATGGAGCATTGCCCTGCTGGAAAAAACACTTCTCAGAGTTGGGGAACATTGTCAGAGCAAAAGGAAGCAAGTTTTTCTTCCGGGACAACGTTGTACTTTGCCTGGCTGAGGTTTGTAAAAGACCATAAGGATTGAACCAAAGCCGACTGAAGGGTCTCCTAGTTCGTCTTCTCTGATGAGTCCAATTTCACAGTAGGTGCAAGACTCTGTGGCTTGTAGGCCTCTCCAGGTCTCCGTCTAACCATCAGACGACCATGTGTTGGGCAAAGCTGAAAATTGGACTCATCAGAGAAGACGAACTAGGAGACCTTCCAGTCCGCTTTGGTTCAATCCTTATGGTCTTTTACAAACCTCAGCCAGGCAAAGTACAACGTTGTCCCGGAAGAAAAACTTGCTTCCTTTTGCTCTGACAATGTTCCCCAACTCTGAGAAGTGTTTTTTCCAGCAGGGCAATGCTCCATGCCACACAGCCAGGCCAGTAAAGGTGTGGATGGAGTATCACCAGATCAGGACCCTGTCATGGCCAGCCCAATTTCGAGACCTGAATCCCATAAAAAAAACTCTGAAATGTGATCAAGAGGAAGATGGATGGTCACAAGCCATGAAAAGAAGCCGAGCTGCTTGAATTCTTGCGCCAGGAGTAGCATAAAGTCACCCAACGGCAATGTGAAAGACTGGTGGAGAGCATGCCAACACACCTGAAAGTTGTGATTTTAAATCAAGGTTATTCCACCAAATATTGATTTCTGAACTCTTCCTAAGTTAAAGCATTAGTATTGTGTAGTTTAAAAATGAATATGAGCTTGTTTTCTTTGCATTATTCGAGATCTGAAGACACTGCATCTTTTTTGCTATTTTGACCAATTGTCATTTTTCTGCAAATAAATGATCTAAATGACAATATTTTTATTTGAAATTTGGTAGGAATGTTGCCAGTAGGTTATAGAATAAAACTAAAATGTACATTTTACTTTAACACATACCAATAAATAGTAAAACCAGAGAAACTGATAATTTTGAAGTGGTCTCTTAATTTTTTCCGCGGCTGTATATATGTGTGTGTGTGTGTGTGTCTGTGTCTGTGTATGTGTGTGTGTGTGTGTCTGTGTCTGTGTCTGTGTGTGTGTGTGTGTGTGTGTGTGTGTGTGTGTGTGTGTGTGTGTGTGTGTGTGTGTGGATGATGAGGAGGGATGGAGGTGGAGTTGGGGGTTTGGACGCAGAGATGTGCTATTTTGAATCCAACGTGACAGAGTGTCCCATCTGGGAGACCCAGGACATCACCTGCACCACTGGCTCGTAGGATGGAGAGAATCACTAGAGGGGAGAGAAAAGAAGGAGATAATGTTATATCTCACTGCACACCAGCACGCTCAGCCTCGCACACACACACACACACACACACACACACACACACACACACACACACACACACACACACACACACACACACACACACACACACACACACACACACACACACACACACACACACACACACACACACACACACACACAAACTACATATGATTTATGCTGTTGGACAACTGTAATACTTAATGTATACAAGCACAATGTGTATGACTAACTCCTTAAGTTCAGTTCTTGGAAGAAAATGATGAAAAAAGAACCCATTTGAAAGGGCTGAATTTAAACTTGAAACACTCTCCACCCCTGCAGTTGCATTCTGTTTTCCTTGATTTCCCACAGGGGCTGTCCCTTTCGTATCACCTCTGTGGTAAAATGATGTAAATGACTTGTAAGGGGAAAAAAAGGGGGGAATGAAAGAAAAGCTGAAGAATGGTGTCAGCACCTTGGACAGCGGTACACCAGAACAAAGGAGGCTCCAGCTGATGTTCGGGAGTACTGGCGAGCTAATTAGTACCTGCTGTAGAAACCTCTTTCTCTGCTCTCAGGAGGGGTGTTGATGGGGCAGCGGCTCCCTGCGTGTGTGTGTGTGTGTGTGTGTGTGTATGTATATGCTACGGCTATTTTGTTTCTTCTCAAACGCTTTGGCGAAGAAATGCAAAGCTATTGTGTCCACCGGTCCCATTGTGCATCCATACAGTCAAACCTGTGGGTGGTGCGGGTACTCTCACACTGCTACCTCCAGATGTGGCTTTGGAGCATTCAGCACTATAGAGGACATAAACTTCAAGCCTTTGTGCTGGTACTTGGTGGGGACGTGTGTGTGTGTGTGTCTGTGTGTGTGTGTGTGTGTGTGTGTGTGTGTGTGTGTGTGTGTGTGTGTGTGTGTGTGTGTGTGTGTGTGTGTGTGTGTGTGTGTGTGTGTGTGTGTGTGTGTGTGTGTGTGTGTGTGTGTGTGTGTGTGTGTGTGTGTGTCTGGTACTTAGTGGGGACGTGTGTGCAAAAGGCCTTATCCACCCTACCTTACCCTTAAGTCCAGCGGTCCAAAGAAAGAGCAGGCAAAAGCTGAACCCCTAAGGCTTAACATCGGACAGAGAATAGCAGTGCTTCAGCGGTTCTCCACCTTTGGTTCTCTGTTTGAATTATTCTGGGTAATGTTGTCATCACATTCTCATCAAAACTTCTTTATGATGAATTTCCCTTGCTGACTGCCTGGACACTGGCCTGAGGCTCCTTGTGGTTGTCCAGGGCAGGCTTGAAGGAGGTGGTGGTGGTGTACGCTGGACCAGAGCAGTGCCAAGCTGAGAGGTGGGGGGAGTGTGTGTGTGTGTGTGTATGTGTGTGTGTGTGTGGACCATAGCAGTGCCAAGGTGAGAGGTGGGGGGAGTGTGTGTGTGTGTGTGTGTGTGTGTGTGTGTGTATATCTGTGTGTATATCTGTGTGTGTGTGTGTGGACCATAGCAGTGCCAAGCTGAGAGGTGGGGGGAGTGTGTGTGTGTGTGTGTGTGTGTGTGTGTGTGTGTGTGTGTATATGTATATGTGTGTGTATATCTGTGTGTGTGTGTGTGTGTGTGTGTGTGTGTGTATATCTGTGTGTGTGTGTGTGTGTGGACCATGTCAGTGCCAAGCTGAGAGGTGGGGGGAGTCAAGAAGGCAACAGGAAGACTGCAAAGCATGAGCTGGAAGGAGGAAGTGTGAGTAGGTAGAAAGAGTGAGTGTCAGGAATACAATTCAGCTCACCATCTGGTCAGAGACAGAGAGGCGGGGGGGAGAGGGAGAGAGGGAGAGAGAGAGAGAGAGAGAGAGGGACAGACAAAGAGAGAGAGGGATAGAGCAAGAGGGAAATATCTTGAGTGAGTGTTGCTTTATTTCTATTTTTTCTCTTTTTTTTTCTTCTATTTTTGAATGCTGTGTGTGTTTTTTTGAGTGACCGCCGGGGCCAGCCTACGATTAGGGATGTGGACTCGGAGATGGTGGAAAAAAAATAATTTCCAGAGCAGTGGTTCACGTTTTCAATGTAACAAGATTTATTTTCTTTACCAGATAGAAATTTTAGCAAAAGCAATAAAAGCACAAAAACAAAGTACTTCAGACAAAACAAAGATTCAAATGTAGCTCAACCGTATTACCTTTGCAAACAGCTCCTCTCAGCAGGAAAGCCGTCCTTCTACCTTAACCTCCCGAATGACACTGAGCTAGCCTCTTAAGAAGGCCTAGCTATTGCCACTAATTGGCCTAATAGGGCTGACCCGTGAATATGGGGAATCATAGCACATCTTGCTCATTCTTAACAATACTAATTTAACCCATGAAATGTCTATTAAATAACACAGGTACTGTTATGCTTTCAATCACTACTTAACCCAATAGTAAACAACCCTACAATGCACAGTAATTACGAACGTGAAATGTGAACACCACAAACACCCCTGTGACATAATGCCCCGCTCCCTCCACTGGTGACACAATGTAAAAGTGACATCTCAACGCGAGCGCGCTTTCGCGATGGGACCAGTATGAGCGTGAGAACAAGGAAGTGTGAGTAGCCTACATGTTAACCAGTTTATGAATCTTATTGCACTGCACATGGTAAATGAATGAGATGGTGGGTAAACAGTATGTATATCAGTATAATTGAGCAACAACAG
>NC_137921.1:70561518-70566518 GCF_963457725.1 Sprattus sprattus | reverse complement strand
ATCAATCATCTTTGTTAGATCCAGAGCTGGTAAACAATGACACCAGTTGTTTGAAAAAAAATTAACTGCAGAGGCTTTGCAAGTGATTTCCATTTATATTGTTGTTGTTCTTAAGTGAAGGGTTTGATGACTTCAGTGTGATTGAACTGGAGCACTAATGATAGAAAAGCTTGAGAACAAGCACACTGGGTCATCGGAATGTCTACTGATGTATTACACTGTGCAATGCGTGATGATCTTAACTTCTCGGAGTATATGAATTTAAACTGTTTATCGACACATCCGATGAGCACTTTCTTTCATCCTGTAGCGGCGCTGTGCAATGTGCTTACGTTCCACTACATGAGCCAATATCCAGCCACGCGGCAAACTATTACACTATAAACGTCTAGCAAATGGGCTTCCTGTTCCTGCCCTGAGGTGGGACTGCTATTGATCACTAATGCTATCAGCTTTCAATAAGATTTTTTTTTGCCTGTTTCTCACCCTGCTCTCACCACGGTGGCCCAGTGCAGGACACTTATCCATTGCTGATGCTTCGTCTCCCTGGAGTCCCTGGATGGCGTACAACTGAATGCCTCCGTAAAAGGGGGAGACTATTTTCGAAAGCACATTAGACCTTTGCACTGTCACAACCGCAGATCCATTACTGCAACTGTAGTCGTTTCACCTCAGGCGGTGGCAGACGAGGTTCTGACCCTTGACCTACTTGCGCACGAGGTGAGAGCACTATTTGTGTTTTAAAATTGCGTGTGAGGGGAGTCACACTTTCATTTCCTCAGTGCCCTAGGTCAGTGTCGCCAGATTGTAGGCTAGATGGTTTCGTAGGCTCACCATAAAACTGCATCGGTGTTACAGTTTTACATATCTTCTTAATGTTTCCGTCGGGGTGTCAAGTGAGCTTACTAAGAACACGTTTTTTTTTATTTTCCTTAATAACGTGTCTGGACTGGATCTAATTTTGATTGGCTCAGCAAATTTTGATCAGCAGTGGGTTTTTCACAGCCCTCTCACAACTGTTGGGATTTTCGCCTCCAATTATCCGTGTTTGAACTGCCACCACGCTGCCCTTCTGAAGCACAGAATCTCCTGAAAATTAAATTTGCGGAGGACCAATTATGGAATTAAACGTCTCATGTAAATGGGAAGGGTGGGTCAGTGGACACTCTGAGGATGTATTTCAAGTTTAATAGCAGAGCTCCTTCTGGAGTAGGAAGAGACACATCTTCCTGTGCATTATTAACTCCAGACTCCATCCGAGGCTGGATGATAAAAACACAGTTTCTTGTCTCTGTGGCGATGGAGGTGACTAGCTTTGGGCGTAATTGAGCGATGAATACTTTATGAGAACATAATCCTGTGGCCACAGCTTACCTTGCCATTTATTCTGACTGCTGTTTTTTCAGTTTGATATTCTATTTTGGTTGTCCTAATGGAGGATAACCTTATTCTCTCTGCCCACTGTGCTTGGTGATGGTGACCTGAGTGCTAATGCTAACTAATAAACCGTATAATTCCAGAAGAATTTCAATTTGCTGGATGCCGACTATCAATATTCTTTCGATTTAGGGGAAGAGAACAGCAATATTTTTGTTCTGGTTGAGTGTTCTTGCTTGTGAAACCGTCTTTTTCTTCCATCCAGATGGAATACAGTTAGGCTTTATGGCGGGCAGCAGCGGCCGCGACAGGACGGCCTCAATCAGGCTTAATGACCCTCATCTGTTTCCATGGCGACAACAAAGCCACTCTGCCATCACTGAGATTAGACCCAGATACTGGGTCCATGTTGAGAGGGCCAAGCCAAGGACAGGCATGGTAAATCCCCAATCTAATACCATCACAATAGCAGCCATCACCACACGCCAATGCCCAGAGTGTACATTTACATTTCTGTAGGAAAACCTGCTCAGCCAAGAGTAAGATGATAATAAATGTTATTGCATATGCTATAGTATTAACATACATACATTTACATTTGCATTCATCCTTTCTCTCTCTTAGCTCTGCTACTAATGCCAATATTTTCACGTCATATGGCAGGTTTTACTGTCAAAGAACAGCTGTCACAACAGAGCCATGCAGTAGGGTGGAGAGGGGCAACAGATGCCAGTATGGTGTAATGAGGGCAGAAGACAGAACACTCACTGTGCCTAGCTGAGATCTGGATGACATTTACATGTGTCTAAAGGTTTATGTCAGATATCTCTATGTGTGTACATAAGTGTGCATGTATGTGTGTGTTTACAGTATGTGCTGTGATGTGTGTGTGTGTGTGTTCATGTCTGTATAGTTGTGTGTGTGCTTGTGTTAGTGCTGACAAATGTGAGGGGAAGGATCTGTTGTGTTTGTTTATGTGTGTGTATGTTTGTGTGTTTACTTTGTCAGTGTGTGTATGTATGTGTGTGCTTGAGTGCTCTTGATAGATAGAAAGATTGAAGCAGCCTTTCACAAACATCACAAAACACACATAACTTACACAAAAACAGATGCTGGGGTAATAAAACACAATATTAACAATTGGTTATAGATATACTAACTACTATACTACTAGATCAATTAAGCAATATAGCACGAGTGGGAGTGGGGTAGGTAAGGGATCATCCCACGGGTGGTGTTCGGCCGTAGCCACCGAGGCCGCCAGGCTGTGAAAAGTCCCGTAACTGTAGGTATGTTGAAGAATAACCTATAGCATGGAACGTCTCTTGTCCAATCAGAAACAGCTAAATTACGCGCTAGAACCCAATTGTTTTATAAACACATATAATTTCAGATATAGATCTAACTGCACAAATGAAATGTACCATGTGCCTGGTGCATTGCCTCTCATCCCAGCACAGAGAGGAGTCATTGCATATTGCTATTGCAGTGGGCAGTAATGACGATCTGTAATGGCTCTTATTACAGTGGAGTTGAAGGAGCCTCCAACTGAATACACTCTGCTGTCTAAGTAGGTCGTAGGTCATGCAGGGGATGTGAAGTGTTGTGTCCATTATTCCTCAAGGAGTAGAGTCTACACTGTCCCTTCTTTAAGACAGCCTCTGTCACGTCAGAGCCCGGACCTGCACCAGCCACGCCCACCTCAGCGCTCTCTCGCTCACACTCACCGGTGTATTTATCACTCGCACCTGCACTCTCACTCACCTGCACCACATTTAGGTTCACGAGGACTAACCACATACACCTGTCACAGTCTCGTCTTATACCCCACTCACAATACACATACGTGTCTGGTATCGCACTTCCAAGGTTATCACACGTCTCAGCTCGTCTTGCATTCCCGTAAGAATCTCTGTCTTCGCTTGCTCCTATCTTGCTTATTCTCCGTTCTGTTTTGCTTGTTAAGTTTTGTGTTAATAGTTACCGAGTTAGACTCGTGTTTTGTTTACCCTCCTGGTTTTTGTTAGATCGCCTTTTACTTTCAGAGCTTGGCTCTTTGTTTTGATTTTGTGTTCTTGTGAACCCGTGCCTTATTTCTCGCAGTGCTGTGAGCCTGCGCCCCTCCTGGGCTGGACTGTTATCGAGGAGCGAACGCGCCTTGTTAAGCCGTTCGGTATCCCTGTTTATCTGTGCTGCATATCCATTCACAAAATAAACAGTCATTTACGTAACCTTCAGTGGTCCCGTCTAGTTCCGTGACTCAGTGACTCACACCTCAGTGTTTCATTTCCAATTCATTCAGTTGTCAAGGTGAACACCCAGGCAGTGGTGTAGTCCAGGGTATACGCAGGTATATGGAGCATACCCACTTATTTTTCAGTCAGCATTGAGTATACCCACTTCTCAAAACAGGGCTGCTTAAAAAAAAAATAAGAGTATACCCACTTCTCCAAGGGCCACTACACCACTGCTCTTTCCCCAGGATAGAAATGGTGTTCAGCTTAGTCCCGGTCCTCCTAAAGTCCACCCCCACCTCCCTTGTCTCGGCCACATTTAAGAGGTGAGGGTTGTTCCCACACTACACCACACAGCGGCCCACTAGTTCTCTGTACTCAGTCTCCTGTCCACCACTGACACACCCCACAACTGCAGAGTCATCTGCAGATGACAGGACTCCGAGTTGTATTGAAGTATACAGGGTTAGGGTTAGGGTTAGTATTGAAGTATACAGGGTTAGGGTTAGTATTGAAGTATACAGGGTTAGGGTTAGGGTTAGTATTGAATTATACAGGGTTAGGGTTAGGGTTAGTATTGAAGTATCCAGGGTTAGGGTTAGGGTTAGTATTGAAGTATACAGGGTTAGGGTTAGGGTTAGTATTGAAGTATCCAGGGTTAGGGTTAGGGTTAGTATTGAAGTATACAGGGTTAGGGTTAGGGTTAGTATTGAAGTATCCAGGGTTAGGGTTAGGGTTAGTATTGGAGTATACAGGGTGAAGAGTACAAATGAGAGTGCAGTCCCCTGCGGTGCTCCACTGCTGCTAACCACATGCTCAGACACACATCCCTTCAATTGCATCAGCTGTGGTCTGTGTGTCAGGTAATCAATAATCAAGGTCTGTCTGTCAGGTCATCAATAATCAAGGAGGTTGTGGAGGTGTCTACCTGCATCTTTTGGAGCTTTCCCTCACAGCAGTGAAGGCTGGACTGTGTTAAAGGCCCTTGAGAAGTCAAAGAGCAGTGCTGCCAAGTGTAGCAGGTAGGTGATGACCTCAAGTCCAACCTCGGGGCAGTAGGGAAGCTGCAGTGGGTCTAGAGATGTGGGTCAGAGGTTTGAGATTAGCCAAACAAACCAGCCAAAACCAGCCTCTACAGAACCTTCATGATGTGGTATGTTAAGGCAACCGGTCTACAGTAATAAAGTTAAGTCTAAAGTTTAGATCATTGAGGAGTTGTGAGCCGGAAGCATCTGTGGGGGAGTGAGGGTGTGGGGTCTGCGAGGCAGAGGGAGGGGGAGGGTAAAGAGGCAGATGAGGGGTAGGGGGAGGGGGAGGGTAAAGTGGCAGATGAGGGTGTCAGGGTGTTGGGATGTTGAAGAACACAGTCAACTTGTTGGCTCTGTTCAG
>NC_137921.1:70531518-70541518 GCF_963457725.1 Sprattus sprattus | reverse complement strand
TTATCCCTGTGCTTTGCTGTGCTGTGCTGTGTGTTAAGTCCATCAGGCTTAGTGCAGTGTTCTGAAAACAGGGCCAGGCCCACTGCTGGTGAGGCAGACATGATGAAGAGGCTCCCTATCCACATACAGCTGCTGCTGCTCTCCTCCTCTATGCCTCTCTTTCTCATTATTCCATGGGCCAAAAACATCTTTTCACAAGGTGCTCCCTTGGTGTGAATAACAGCTTCACCATTTATTTTCCACCTGTGCTCACACTACTATATTACATTCACTCATGCTTTCCTATCTACCAGTGAATTTTTTCTTTTCTTTCTGGATGTTGTTTTGAGATACCGCACCCCAAAATAACAACTGTGGAATTTACTCACACTCCTTGAGGTGCTGAAGATCGATGCTTAAAAAAACACAGAAATCAAAAGTCAGAGATGACCCCCGTACTCAAGTCAGAACTGAGCAGTGTTTGGGTCCTTAGACCTTCATCAAAGCTTCATGAATAGAACTGATGAAGCGCTAAGAACTGAAAGATCAGCTGAAATAAACGACAAGTTTTGGACCTTAGTAAATGGATATCTCCGGTTCCTCTTAGACTCAACAAGAGATCATTTTGTTGAGTGGAAATTTTCATGTGCGGGCGCTTGTCAGGAGGACCAGTAGCTCCGTGTCCGTTCCAGTTCATTTAATTGGCTCCTTATTATTTGTCACCCGATGCAGCTGTCTTATGCATGTAATAAATCCTACCACCCCCCAACCCAATCCCCCACCCCACCCCACCCTTCTCTTCATTGCCAGTGGACTGATGCCGGTTGTCATTTGGAGCTGGAGATTGTATCGTGTTTCAGGAGGCTGCTTTTATTGGCTACAGGGTGGAGGTCCAGTTGGAGCTGACACCAGGGGAGTGCGGCCGGCCTCCCACCCCAGTGAGCCTCGCACATCCTCCAGCTAGCTCCCTTCAGTCCTGTTCACCTTTTAGAGTTTTTGGAAAGGGCTGCCTATCCAATCAGGGTGAAAAAGAAAACGAGAGAGAGAGAGAGAGAGAGAGAGAGAGAGAGAGAGAGAGAGAGAGAGAGAGAGAGAGAGAGAGAGAGAGAGAGAGAGAGAGAGAGAGAGAGAGAGACAGTAAGAGAGAGCAAAGAAAATGGGCAGGCCTGTTGTCATCAGAAATGCACTTGATGCACTAATGGCAGGGTATCGGTTACCTGAACCCAATACAGGAGCTCCCCTGGCTGGGTTGGATTAAGTATTCAGGACAGGTGGTTCAGGGGACTATTGTGTTCCACTGCACTGGAACTGGTCCTATTGGTTGAGCTATTGTCTAGGAGAACTCACTGGCAAACCAGATGCATACGGGTGCGTGTGGGTTGAGAAATATGCAAACACGGTGTAAGGTTTCTATATGAATCATCAGGCATCCGTGTAGTACTTTGCAAACATTAAAGGAGAACACTGGCTGGAAAAGAAAGACCAGATTGATTTCGAAATGGTTTGCAAAGCCCATGACTTGATCATGGTTGGCTTATTTAAGATATTTTGATGGTAGAGATATGGTATGGTATAAACTGATGGTATAAACTCAGTATATAATAAATAAATAATAAAATATAATATCATTTCTTGTCTGCCTATGGAAGATGTGCCGAAACAATGACAAAAACACCACAATCCAGCAAGATGCAGCTGTTTGAAAGTGGGGTCATTGTCTGTAGAAAGCCAACAAAAATGGTTCCAAGTGGTCCCTCGACTGCAGTTTTGCATATAATATCAATGCATGCTTTAACTGTGCTTCATCGTTAATCAGCGATTATGTAAGTCGATCTTCCTAACGTCTCACAATCCTGTTGGTTCAGCATTTAATTCTCATCCTACTTTTGTTTTTTCATTTGTACTTAATTTGTGTGTTTATTGAAGGAACATATTTGTGTATGACTAATCAACTGTTACCCCTTTGTCCTTGTCAGTTGCACGATCCGGGCATCAAGGTCGAAGGCAATGGGGCAATACTTCAGATCTAAATCCAACATGGAGGCCGTGAATTTTAACCCAGTCAGTCGTCTCAAAGGAATGTCATCTGACAAGCCTCTCTAACGTCAAGTGAGCACCCCGAGACAAAGCCGTGCTCTCCTCAGCCCCACTCACCCCAGAGGGAATACAACTCTAGCCCTGCTCTTAGAGTCTGGATTTCACAGGGGGGAGTATCTAGCCATGTGAATGGCCTCAGCGTCCTTGCAGTCTTTTTTTGTCCGCTGAAATTGATTCGAAGGATTCCACTTCCAACAGCCAAGCACAGATGACGGGAATACACTAGACGCACTTTACCTCACATTCAATCGGAAAGGTGTTCCATCAGACTCCCTAGGAGGTTCATAGTTGATGACATATTTTTCTTTTTTAAATACAATGAATCCACCCAGCGTTCCTCACTGCGTGTGCCTGGTGCTGTGTGCTCTCCTCGGGCTGGGCTCTGGCATGGAGTTCCCCGGCCTGGAGGGTCAGTGGGCGCGCTACCTGCGCTGGGACGCGAGCACACGCAGCGACCTAAGCTTCCAGTTCAAGACGCGGGCGTCCGAGGGCCTGGTGCTCTACTTCGACGACGGCGGCTACTGCGACTTCCTGCTGCTGAGCGTGGCCGAGGGCCGCCTGCAGCTGCGCTTCAGCGTGGACTGTGCCGAGACCACCGTCACGTCCGACAAGCTGGTCAACGACAGCCGCTGGCACTTCGCCACGCTCAGCCGCCACAACCTGCGCACGCTGCTGGCGCTCGACGGCGAGACGAAGGCCGACGAGGTGCGGCCCGAGCGACAGTACATGAAGATCGTCAGCGACCTGTACGTGGGCGGCGTGCCGCAGGACATCCGGCCCGCCGCGCTCACCGTGCCCTCCGTGAAGGAGATGACGCCATTCAAGGGGATTATTACGGACCTGAGCTACGGGAACCAGGTGCCCACCAGGATGGGCAGCGCCAAGGTGCGGCTGGAGATGGAGGGCCTGTGCACGGAGAACCCCTGCGACAATGGAGGCAGCTGCACCATGGCTGACGGAGAACCGTACTGCGACTGTTCCAGAACCGGATATGTAGGTCGATACTGCAACGAACGTAAGTGACCTCTATCTTTCTTTTTTGTTTACCCTGGTCTAACCATGGTTCATCTTGAAGTAATTAGATTACTTAGACTCTTACTTAAAAATCCATGAAATTCTATGTTATGTCACAACTATTTTTTCATTACAATTGACAATTCTTTTTTTAATACACACAGATAGATATCCTGTTGTCGTAGCATACAATGCAAGCTATGCTTTAATGAATGTTTCTGATGTTAACCACACAGAGCTTTGTTGTCACTCAGTGGTCATGTGGACTGAACAGGCAGTGCCTGTGACAGGTCCGTCTGTATTGTTCTGTCTTGTGGGGACGCATGCTGGTAACATGCCCAGTGTGTGACCTCACAGTGTCAGATCACAGTGGATGCCTCCTCTGATCCGCCTGCCAACAAAGGTGGCCGCCTCGGGATTCGGATGTGTCCGCTTTTGTTCGCACAAAAGTGATAAAGATTTAAAAAAAAAGACTCTCTCCCATTTCTGGCAGTAGTTTGTTTGAGCTAAAGGATGACGTTCCTTTATACTGAGTGTGTGGATGTAGTTAATTGCACAGATGGTAAGATATACACGCTTTTTTCGTCTTACAGCTGTGAGAAGACAATGTTATACAAATATTAAGTTACTGTCAGCTCTGTTTTTCTCCAAAAACTATTCAGCCCCTGCACACTGTAAAGAATCCAGAAGGTACACGGTGATTTAAACCAATAAGGTTTTACCTCTCCACTTCTCTGCCAAGATGGCTTCTGCTATAAGCATCTGATTAAAGTGTAGCCCTCACAGGGAAACCACTGAGTATCTCTTCTTCAGCTGGGTGGGGTGACGGTGTGTCAAGACCTACTTTAAATTACTTTCTCTGCTGACTCACTCTGCATGTGTGGTATGACTCAGTGATTTAAAAAAGAACAAATGCACACTGAACACTCCCAAAATTATATTTGCAGGACTTTGTCTGGGGGAGGGCAACTGCCCAGGGTATTGTGTTCTTTTTCAGAGTGAATTTGGAATGAAAGTACCATGTTTATTTGGTGCATTTATAGCATTTCTGTATTTTGTGGTATTTTCTAAATGGGTGGCTATTGAGGGGAAAAGCCAAGGGGCCAATGGCATGGAACCGTCTTTCCCATCCTGAGCTGTTTCTACTTGTTCCATGCCCTGTTGTCCTGTCATGGCTGTTCAGCTCCTAAGATTGTTGACGAGGAGATGTGCCTTGTTGACAGGGACCACTGGCCAGCATCTACTCAGCGCAACCGTGTACCCAAATGACCCAGCTGGATGTAGCAAACTTGTGATTCACATCCAGGGGCAACCACTAGGCTGCATGTCGTCTCAGCTGGAGGCACAGACATACAAGAGATACCCCGCCATGATGGCAGTATGTACCACTACCTACATGCCAGGGTCATGCGATGGCAATTAAAGTAGAAGTCTACAATTCTAATCCAGCAATTTTTTTGTCAAATTCTTCTGGCTATCTATTCATCACAATTGTCAAAAAAGTGTAGTGTTTGGACTCAGTCCCAGTAAATGGGAAACAAACCTCTTTTGATTGGCCGTTGATAACCTTTTTCCAAATTCACAGACTGCATCTTTAAGGTCTCGTTTGAAGAATACAACCACAAGTACCCTCAGTCATTTTTACATTTGGGCTGTAAGGTATGAAGGGAGGATTCTATCATTTCCATTGCTGGTTGAGACCTGGGCCAGCGTACTGTAATTATTAGGGATAATGAAAAGAGAAATGGCCGATTTGCCAATCAAACTAGGGGACAAATAACAGCTCTAAATTCAGACTGACAACACTGCCGCACCGCCCACCCTACCCCCCCCACCCCCCCCCCCCCCCTCGAACGTCTGCAGCGCGGGCAGCCAACGCGGCAGACGCAACAGCGTATGCTTCCCGCCTCTCGCCGTATGCTGCCGCCCCTGCCACACTCTGGCCTCATTATAACAAGTTGTTTTTCGACGCTATGCTTATTGGCTCTTGGAAGGAAAAAAAAAAAAAAAAAAACACATCCAGTTGAGTGGTTGTGTTTGTAAGTGAGTGATGTGATGTGAGCAATCTGTCGGACCTGTGAGGCCTTATCACAGAGACAGCCTGGCCGTCCGAAGCAACAAGCCTCCAAAGGCCCTAAGAGCATGCAGATGGTACAGGCGGCCTCCCTCCCTCTGCAGTCTGCAGTCTGCATAGAATTAGCTTTAAAGTTACATTAGCTTTTAGCATTTAGCTTCTTCAGTTCCCGGCTTCATCAGCAGACCAATGATGTCCAGTTCGGATCCGCTCCAGGGGCCACTACTACTACTGCTGCGTGGTGGGAGTGTGTGGTCTGGTGACAAGCTGAAAACGTGGTCCCAGTCACAAAGCTTCCTTAAACCCATGACGCGAGAGATTAAAAAGAATAAGCGCTTGCTCACATAACACATGTTCAATCTGCCCTGCTGGGGGAGATCAGGAAATATCTGTGACTCAATCAATCACCAGTCACTGTCAGAGTCTGTCAGAGAAGGCTGTTATTGAAGTATGCATGCCGTTTGATCAGTAGCATAGCAAAAAGTAAATGGATTTATAATGAACAGCATAGTTATGAGGGGAGATAGTTCTGCTTTTTTGTACTGTATGTAAGTAAAATGTAAGACTTCTCCTAATAGAATATATGTTGGATTATAACACAATAATTGGAATATAACACATCTGCAAATAATTATACTGGCATCTAGATTGGAAATCACTGATTACAACCAATTTGGCAAAAATCTTGGGCAGATCGTAAACATTACACAAAACGATTCTGATTGAGACCCAAGCCGACATTTAGAAGGTATTATGCTGATGCCATCACACATGTAGTCTATGAGTTTCACTGTTTTACACGTTAGATACGATCTGATCAATTAAGCGAGTTACACCTGCCCCTTTGTTACATCCTAACACGACAGATGTGAGACACACTCAAATCTATTTTTGGCCATTTCTGATCGCTTTGAAATGTTTGACTAATGCACTTTCACAGTCATGACGTGGCAAGTAGCCTACCTGGAGTTGTTTTAGTGTAATATGTCAAAAATATTTGTAAATATTTTTCGACCGTGCCACGAAAATGACTCCATCTCCATAATTGGTGTATTGATTGAGACCTCAGCAGTATGCAGTCTCTGAAGCCGTTCTGGTGGTCAGTCCACAGTTCAATACCCATTCTGAACAATCACCCGGTAATTATGGTTGAAACCGCAGGTAATTAAAGGATGTGGCGAGCGAACTTTTAAACAAATGTCAAAATGGTGCCCAGAAGCTTAGCAGTGGGGATTAATTTATACACATGAAAAAAACGACAGTTACAATAATCTTACTTTGAAAGTAGGTCGATAAAAAAAGGAGGGGGGAAATGACTCGAAGTGATGAATTTTTGTATCGGCCCCAAGCTGCAAATGATGTTTGGAATTTAGTCTTATGCTGGAAAATAGACCAGAGGATTAGGCTAGGGGAACATGTCATGGGGGAGATAGAGCTGCTTTATCTACTCGTCTAGTGAAACACAAGCTTTATCGGCGTGTGAGAACACTGCGCTTAACTATCGCATCCCAGCCAGAATCACTGCTATATTCTGGACGTAAGCAAGTTCACGACAGAGTAGCTTAGCTCTGGTAAACAACCTTGTCGTTACATGTTGACCTGACCCCGTTCATCTGAACTAGAGCTCACATCAAGTCAAAGATCACCATTTTGTTTGTGCAATTAGTTGCTGTGAACCTCAGCAGTGGGAGGTTTCATGTCTGCAGTCTGTGTCTAAACCACACCTGCATTCCGTCATCTCTTCTCTCACGTTTGTCTTAACAATGTTATGAGTATTTTTTTCACAAGTTTCGAAAGGGAAAAAAGAAACCAATGTAGTTAGTAGGGGTACGCCAGTCTTCTTTTATATTCACTTGGCAGAGGAACTGGAATCAAGATTTCCCGCTCGCTGTAGAGGCAGTGATCAGAGCCCGGAAGCTAATTAATCGTCAAATTAATATCTGATATCGCTCATTAAGTAGCACTTTGAACATCTTATGCAATCTTCCTTGATTATTAAGATCTTTTTTTTATTTATTTCCACAGCCAATCGTTGCTACCCGGCACTGATTTAAGAAATCAGTGGACATCCAGGCTAGCATGTTCCACTTAATGTCTGTGAAGACCGCTCAGAGAATCTCAAATTTTGTAGTGCATGCAGAGGCAAACAAATTTGGAAATGCAGACATTTAAAGCAGTGGAATACAGTAGTACGCTAGCTTTTTCCCCAGCTGTTTTGGTTATCTTTGCATTTTTATTTTGCTGTTGCAGCAATCTAAGTAGCTATTAAATCCATTTTAGCTGTTGTACATTTAGCATAGGCCACCTTCATTGTTCCCAGCCTGCAATCTTACTTTAGGCCATAAGAGTCTTGCTGGAGTCTTCCTCCTCTGACATATGGTGACATGGTTTCCCCTGGGAGTCTTCGGTGTGCATTTATGAGTCAATGGTTAACCAGCTGTTAAGAGTGTTTTTTTTTATCACACTGTGTGAGTGTGTGTGTGTGTGTGTGTGTGTGTGAGTGTGTGTGTGAGTGAGTGTGTGAGGGCCTACTTGTGGTCATATGTCCACATGATTCTCTGTGTGTGTACGCTTGTGTGTGTACTGCATGTGGGCGTGCGTGCACACACTGTATATGTGTGAGCTGTGTGTCCCGTGTGAATGAGTGTGTGTGTATTCTGTGTGTACATTCACACATCTTTGTGGGTCAGCAGCGAGAATAATTCCTGTAGGTCCTGGTAGGGTCCAGAGATCCACAAACCTCACAACCTCATAAATCCAAAGCCCCCATGGTGAGGAGCTGGCCCTGCGCCTGCTTGGATTTATGTCCTTATAACGGGTATGTGGGACGCTCTGTGGCATACCTGGCACGGAATATTCCAGAATGCCTGTAGAAATATTCATAATGTTCCAAGAGTTGTTTGTTACAATGTCAATCTGATTCCCTGAAAGGATGGGACAGATGTATGTTGATCTTTTCCCCCTTCTCTTCACAGGTTTGGTGTTCTTTTTTAATAAAATGTTCGTTTTGAGCAGGCATGCACAGGGGGCAAGCTTTTGTCCCCTTGCATGACACACCACTGATAGTGAGTTACTGTTTGCATGATAGCTCACATGCAAACCAATGCAGAGTGCCTCTAATACTGCAACTCTCTCCTTTCTTTTTGTGCTGTCTCCATAGCTGTGGCAAACAGAAGCCCAGGTGAGTTTGGAGTTGTAAATAGGACTCAGGACTACAGCAAGGGACAAGTGCAGATTAATTCATGTGTCTAAACCAGAATTGCGTAATTCAACAGCAACTGAAACAGTCTGTGCTTAAGAATACATTTGCTCTTTACAATTTGTGCCTATATATTGTCATATTCAAAGTGTAAACGGCACTTAAATGTAACAGATAAGTAAGTTTGTTTATTGTTTATTGTATCTATAAGAACAGGAAATTCCTCTTTCAAATGCTGGACTTTTCTTTAGCAAAAAAGCTGTTCTGTGCATTTTGGAAAGCTTTGACAAGAGTGTGGCTGCCATGTTCTTGCCTTCTGTGGCAAAGCATGAGTGTTTGCAATACTACAGTTGTATTGGTGCCGGTGTTCTCTCTGCTGAATTCCTCTATGCTTTTCTCTCTCTTTCTCTTCCTCTTTATCCCTCCTTCTTCTTTCAAGGTTTCGCACACATGAAGGCCCCGCAAGGTAGGCTTTCTTCTCACGTTTTGTATTTGTACTCTCAAGCTTGTCCATTCATCTACTACGTTGGTTTTGTTGTTTGTGTGTGTGTGTGTGTGTGTGTGTGTGTGTGTGTGTGTGTGTGTGTGTGTGTGTGTGTGATCCTGCTGCATGTTTACCTGTTTTTGTTGTTGTCAACAAGGCGTTGCTAAGGCTAGCACAGCACCCACACTCTCATCGCATCATTTCCTGTTAACAGGCGCGGTTGAAACCATTCCAGGGTAACCTCCGCAAGCTCAACCACTTGCCTTTTCTTCCCTTTAGTTTCATTCTTTTCACTCTTTTTAAAACATGTATTTCCAAGCCCTCTCAAACGAACACACACACACACACACACACACACACACACACACACACACACACACACACACACACACACAAGCCCTCTCAAACGGGGGAAGGTGTCGTTAGCAGCTCTCTGGCGGCACTTCACGTTCCTTAGATCGCTTTCATGCTTGAGCTGCGGAAGCCTTGCGCGCCTTATTAATAATACATCTCGGAGCCCGTCCGACGTCCAATAGCAGCGCATGGAAAACTCTGTGCATGACTCACTCACGCCGCGCCGGGTCACCCAAGTAATAGGAGCTCGTCAGCCGCCAGCCGCACATCACCCGCTGCACATCACGCTGTGGCTGGACGCAACTCGGCCCCGCCAGAGAGGGGATGCAGGGCTGGTCCACCAGGTGTAAGGCACCATGCATGAACTTCACAGTGCGACAGTGTGTGTGTGTGTGTGTGTGTGTAGTTTTTGCCCGCCTTGTTACCTCCTTATCTAATGCCATGGCATCGTTAGTCGCCCTGTCCCTCTCTCTGTATCTCTCTTCTCGTACTCTTTCTATATTAATATACCTGTCTGATCCCTCGTCTTTTTCTCTCTGTCTCTCTCTCACTCAGTCTCTCTCATATTCCTTCTATGTTAATATACCTGTCTAATCCCTTGTCCTTCTCTCTTCCCTCTCTGGTCTCTTGTATGCACCAATCATGGATCTATCTTTCTCTCTGTCTACCCCGTCTGTCTCCTGTGGATCCTCCCCTCTCCCTCTCCGTAGGTAGAAGCAGAGGTACTGCACACTTTCCTTACTTACTCTCTATCTCATCTGAGTTGTTTTTGTTTTGATTCTGTGAAAACTGGATGATC
>NC_137921.1:70506518-70521518 GCF_963457725.1 Sprattus sprattus | reverse complement strand
ATGTGTGTGTGTGAGATTTCACAGATCAGTAGAGGGATGATGGCATAGTCAATGTCATAGCCTTCATGCATAATTGCTATACTTTATCACTGCTAGCCACAGTGTGCTGCAGACATCAGATTAAACTCTTCCTCTCGCCCCTCTCGCCAGGGTTACAGTGTTCATTAGCTAACCCGCGTGCAGTCAGAGATAAATCTAATAGAATTGGGTTAGCAGAAAATTTACCTTCTGCATTGGAACATCTTATTCTCCTACTCTCTCAAACTCCACTGTCTCAGTAGCATTTTTATGACAATCAAACCACAGTAGATGCTCGTAATAACCTTAACGGTGATTGGTCTTAATTATTGTTAATTGATCAACGGGCGTGTCTGGTTGAGTCCTGATTCAACTTTTAGCTGATTGATCATTATAGTTTCCCAGAATGCAATAGAAGGTGAGGTGTCCCTCAAGAAACTGAAAGACTGTCACTTTGCTGACGGAAAGTGATACTAACATGCTTGCACAGAATGGAGGTCAGATTATAGGTCGGTGACAGTTAGTTCGTAGTTAGTAGACAGGTCACTCAGAGTAAGGGCTAGATCACTCATAGCTGCATGGCACAGCTTCTCTCAGCAGTTGTCTTTATGCCCTTACAAAAGTAGAACTTCCGTAAGTATGATGACGATAGTAAAGCTTACATGAATTCCATCCTTACTATCTTAGGACAGTTTGTAAGCTTATGTGAACGTCATCTGAAGCTACTAGTGCAGTGCACATAATGACAGTGAACACAAAATCCATTGGATCTTTGTCATTGCGGATTGGGAAATCATTAAGTGGATAAAATACAAAGGAGATGACATTGGCAGTTGTGATGTGACTGTAATATTGGTGTTTGAGTTTTATGACTGCTTGTTTTAAAACATATAACCTATTCCAAAGAATGGAGAAGCATAGATCAGATATGCTGGCTTGCTTACTTAGTTTTCATTTAGAGCATTTATTTAGTAAGCCACCAACGGCATGCTCAACATTATTTCTTTCCGGTGAGTTCCAAATGTCTCTCTGTGAGTTGGCGGACCGGGGATGGCGTGACTCCAGGCCTCTCTCTCTTCCCCCTCTCCCTCCCTCCCTCCCTCCCTCCCTCTCTATCTCTCTGCTTCCCTCTCTCTGGCTGGTGCCGTGCGTTGGTGGCTGCGGTGGGCCTCGTGTTCTGTAAAGGCAGCCGTGATTCACTGCCTCTTTCCCTGGGAGACATTTGCATGTGAATCACTCTCTGGCTGTGGACGAGTAAGGCAGAGGCGACGCTGTGTGGAGTGGTTAGCGTAATGAAGCACCTCTCCTGGAGCCCCATCACTCGTGTTTTCTCTCTGCTGTGTACTTCAGGTAGGGGAAGACTTCATCATCATCATCATCATCATCATCATCATCATCATCATCATCAGCTGCCGAATCATCAGAAACTCCTCAGTTTTATCGTGTCCTCAGCAGCTATCTTCACCATTGTTAACATCGTCATCATCGTCGTCATCGTCCCCTCTGTGTTATCAGTCTACTAAGGAAACATCTTCATCATCATCATCATCATCATCATCATCATCATTATCATCATCATTATAGTTGTCCTCAAAAATATCAAAATGAGTATCAGTATATATCATCAGCAGTAATTCCTTTCCTTCTCCTCTGAATAATGTTCATCATTATCATCGTCTATACGTCATCATCATTGTAATCACCACTCCAATCAAGAGAAAGCTCAAAGAAAAAACAGCCTCACACTGATTGTGATGATGTGGTCAAGCACTGCTTGGAATAACCCAATCAAGGAAAGCCCACTTCACCTCTCCTGGTTCGCCCCGCTTTTTCCCCACCCCCCCACAACACACAACACCCCTTCCCACCCCCTGAAATGTTCTATCAATCACCCCCACACACTGTCACTCTTCTCGGGCCCTCGGTTGTCCTCAGCCCAGCACGCCTTGGCACTGACGGCACATTCATATTTTTTTTTTTAAAAAAAAGGTGAACAGGTAGGCAGCCAGCCAGCCAAAATTCTTATTTCTGCCTAAAGAGACCAACCCCACCCCACATCCACCCACCCGCCAACACCACACCTTCACGATCCGGCCCGGCATCGTAACCCCCCCCCAGCACGGCTCCCTTGAGTCCTCCCAGCTCTGTGACCTCATGGTGGAACCGGTGCTGAATATGAATGAACTGGCAGACTTGAGTCTGAAGCCTGCTGACGAGCTTTTGGACCACGACTCGAACCGTCCAACTGTCCCACTCCATATATTACCCCGATAATGTGCAGCTGCTGAATTTATGATAAGGGGAGAGGGGGGGGGGGGGGGAGAACTGAATCTTGTGATTCATCGGTTTGAATATTTTCTGTCTTTTTTTTGGGGGCGGGGGGTGGCATGCGGAACGGCGAAGCCTCTTTTGGGCTCTACTGCACTCGCTCTCTCTGTCTGGTTCCCCCTCTGGAGGAATAGGCTAGGTGCACGAAATACTCAGTGGGGGCTGTTTGTTTCCTGTTTAGCCAGGTGTATTTGAACCTGCCGCTATTCTGAATGTAATTAGCGTCTACACGGACCTGGTTGGGTGTTGCACCTAGTGAATCAGCGTTACGATAAAGAAGGACTTGTAGACACTAATTACATTCAGAATAGCGGCAGGTTCAAATACACTTGGCTAAACAGGAAACAAACAGCCCACACTGAGTATTTCGTGCACCTAGCCTATAGCTACTCTTTTCTGGCAATGATTGCATTGATCTTGGATGCATCATCCGTCAGAATTACGCTGGCATTTATGGCTGGATGTTTTTATTTTTTTGCTGATGAAAAGTGTATTTCTGTAGGGTTTGGTCTTTTACAGGCACTTACGGTAACCTCCTAAACATCACATTCACATAGGCACTGCCTTGTACTTCAGAGTCAGCAAGAATATGAGTGTGAAGGTTTTGCACTGCATTGATGTGTGTACATTGATTGCATTCATGTTATGTGTTTTGGTGGTATATGGTCAATGGAATTGAATTGGACTTGAAATGAGTAGAATTGAATTCAAATTAGAGGGGGAAACAAAGATAACTGAATTTTGTAGAGTGTGTCTGTTGGCACACACACACACTCTCTCTCTCTCTCTCTCTCTCTCTCTCACACACATATACACACACACGCGCACATATGTGTGGAAGTCACAGAGGGGGAGTTAGCAGGGAAGTGGCCTACATATGGCAGTGCTTGTCTGGGCATGTCTGTCTTGCTGTGCCCTCCCATTGGTCAGGCGTGAGGTGGGCAGTCACGGGGTGGGTGGGGGTGGGGGTGTGGGTGGGGGCAGAGGGTTGAGTCAAGTGGGAGATTGAGGATGAAAAGCAATGTGAACAGAGCACTAACAGCAGCGCTAGGAAGATTTAGCAAAGGATTATGGAAATAGATTATACAATGTGGACATGTAGTGTTATGTGCATGAACAGGTTTGCTACCTTGAGTAGAGTTGCTGTTGCAGTGTCTCATGGGTACCTAGATTCATGGGTCTAACTGCTGCATTGTGCTGTGTGCTGGCAGCATTAAACAGGCTCCTTTTTTTTACAAAGGAAACGCAAGCATACACAGTACACAAAGCAGCACTGAAACAGAGAGCAAAGTGCAAAAACACAGTGGGTGTTTAGGATTGGATAAATTGTATAAAATATCCCTCACTATAAAACAGGTATGGGGGGGGGGGGGGGCATTCTATCCTCTCCTGATAGCCTTTGAAAATATAAAAAATTGACCGACACTGCCATCCATCCATTTCACTGTGAGGAAGGTGATATTTGTCATGTCCGGGGCTGCGGCTCCTGCTGCGCGTTGTGTCTGGCTGGGTCTCTGGCTCTGGGTGTGTGTGTGTGTGTGTGTGTGTGTGTGTGTGTGTGTGTGTGTGTGTGTGTGTGTGTGTGTGTGTGTGTGTGTGTGTGTGTGTGTGTGTGTGTGTGTGTGTGTGTGTGTGTGTGTGTGTGTGTGTGTGTGTGTCTGTGTGCTCTGGGTCTCTGGCTCTGGGGGTGTGTGTGTGTGTGTGTGTGCTCTGGGTCTCTGGCTCTGGGTGTGTGTGTGTGTGTGTGTGCTCTTGGTCTCTGGCTCTGGTGTGTGTGTGTGTGTGTGTGTGTGTGTGTGTGTGTGTGTGTGTGTGTGTGTGTGTGCTCTGGGTCTCTGGCTCTGGGGGTGTGTGTGTGTGTGTGTGTGTGTGTGTGTGTGTGTGTGTGTGTGCTCTGGGTCTCTGGCTGGCTGGGGTGGTGGCGGAGGTGCCACGACTGCCCTGGACTGGTGGCAGACCTGCTAGCTGGCAGATAAATGATTCTCAGCGTCTGCAGCCCGAGACCTGCGGGACGAGAGAGGGCAGAAGGAGAGAGAGAGAGAGAGAGAGAGAGAGAGAGAGAGAGAAAGAGAGAGAGAGAGAGAGAGAGAGAGAGAGAAAGAGAGAGAGAGAGAGAGAGAGAGAGAGAGAGAAAGAGGGGGAGAGAGAGAGGGCAGAAGGAGAGAGGCTTTAAGTAATTGGTGTGGATTGCATGGCAGAATGGGGACATGGCTGTGTACCAAAAGCCCTACGCAACACTGGGATGGAGAGAGTGAGAAAGAGAGAGAGAGAGAGAGAGAGAGAGAGAGAGAGAGAGGCATACTGAGTCCTGCTCCGTGGCAGAGGGAAGAAGAGAGAGGGGGGATATAAATGTGGGAAAAGTGTAGATCTGCTTAGCAGTTGCAGAGACCCCCACTGGAGGGATGACACACAGACCAACTGCGCAAGACTCCAGTGACCCGGCCGATAATGAAGGTCGTGACCCCAAAGGGTCACCTTGTTACAAGGAAACAGTGGCAGTAATGAATCATGGGAATGACTCTGACCTCCGGTCCATTTTATATTCTTGCCATGGGGTGAAATGTTCCAGTTTAACCCAGTGCAGCCCCCACAATGACTTCAAGTGTTCAAGTGGAGATGGCACAGTGTAAATGTGAAAATTGGAATGAAGAAAATCCCACAAACATGCTGTTAAAAACACAGTGTTTACTCCAAGATTCATTATACATTTCAAAATACCATTCGATAAATGCCATGCGTATGGCTTTGTGTGTATATATGACAGTGTGTGTGTGTGTGTGTTGGGGGGGGGGGGGGGTGTTCTAGAGGGAGAGAGAGAGTGAGAGACAGAATGAGAGGAATATTTATTTTCTCCTTACCTTATTGTGTTCGCAAGAAGTATGGTTCCAGCTCTAAGGCTCATTAATAGTGCCCAATCGAGTGCCAGACAGCAAGCAGTGCCACCACTATTGTTGCCTTTCTCTCTCTCTCTCTCTCTCTCTCGCTCTCTCTCTCTCTCTTTCTTTCTCCGCTTGTCTCTTTCTCTCTCTCCAACCCAATGGAATTTATAGATGAGCGAGAATGGTTTATGACGTGTCAGTGAGGCATTGCGCAGTGCAGTTTGCAGGCCTTGCATTTCCGCAGCCTGTTTTGGAATTGAGTCATCTCTTCCCCCCTCTCTTTCTCCCTCTTTCTCGTGGAGTGGCTGTGTCGTGCTTCGACGGGCGCTGTGGATGAAGGTGACCTGGGCTTTCGTTACGTCTCCCCCACCCGCACCCTGCGACGAACCACGTATCCATTTAGCCTGCGTCACAGTGGACTACGCTCCTCCGTCTTCACGTCACATTCACTTCACCCGGCCAAAACACACACACACACACACACATACACACACACTGAGGTTCCCTTCAAATCATGATGGGGACCCGTGTGGAGACATGTGGTTATACACTCAGACACATGCGCACGTACTCGACTTGCAGGCATACATACAAGCACATGCCAAGGTGCCTTCATAATCTTGAGCAGGGCCGGAGACATGCCAACTGAAACGCATGCAGACATTCTCTGTGCATCAGTGCCCTGGAAACACAAACACACCCTGTAAACACAAACACACCCTGTAAACACAAACACACCCAGTAAACACAAACACACCCAGTAAACACAAACACACCCTGTAAACACAAACACACCCTGTAAACACAAACACACCCTGTAAACACAAACACAAACACAAACACACCCAGTAAACACAAACACAAACACACCCAGTAAACACAAACACACCCAGTAAACACAAACACAAACACAAACACACCCAGTAAACACAAACACACCCAGTAAACACAAACACACCCAGACGTGAGACCAAGACATGAAGCAGAGAGTACCTATTGTTTTTATGGAGATAGTCACAGTGGCAGAGGCTCTGTTCCAAATGAACTGGTTTCTTCTTATAAATATAAGACCTCAGGTCTTCAATCAGCTCGCTCCTCCGCGTCCCCAAAACCAAGCGTCGCACCATGGGCGACCGGGCCTTTTGCTCGGCAGCGCCACATTTATGGAACAGTCTCCCTGACCACCTAAGGGCAACGCAGACGCTGGATTCCTTTAAAGCTGGACTTAAGACTTTTTTATTCAGGAAGGCATTTCTGGCCTTGTGTTGAATCTTTTCTGTTATGCTTATGTTAATATTTAAATTTGTTTTTAATTTCATTGTATTATTATAGTTATTTTCTAATATGTAGGCACTCTGAGATTCCTTTGAATGAAAAGTGCTTTAAAAATAAAATGAATTATTATTATTATTATTATATGTGTGTGAGGTGTTGTAGGCTGCACGGAGTACTTGAGTATTCCAGTAATCGAAGCAGCAACATTTCTGAAGTTCCTTCATTAACACTGAGTACTCTTTTAATCACGTTAATCTAGTGGAAGAACTTAAAATGGGGTCAGTTGCGAAATATTGGTCATTGTTAGGATTGAGTACATTGACGACATAAAGTACTTTGTTTAGGGGTCTGGGTGAAGCAGGTTTTGTCCAAACAAATGAATGTTGTTAAAAAATAGATACAAGCAAATATGACTTATTTAATTTTTTGTATTCAGTTGGTCTTATGAATGATGACCAAATTTAACTGAATTTACAAAAAACTGCCACCATATACGTATATAAAAAACACTGTTGACTAAATTGTTTATCTTGGGCTACTGTAAAATGTTGGTGACTTACGTTAAAATATCATCTGCATCATCTGTACTTCCCCATTGCGTAAGCTTAGACCAAGAGTTTTATTCAGACCATTTCATTAATGTTATGCTTTATGTGCTGAGACCCACCCTACCATAGCTGCATAGTCTTTTCATTGAAACCAGACACCTACCGCACACACCACACACACCTCACACACCTCACCTACCGCACACACCACACACACCGCACACACCACACACACCTCACTTACCGCACACACCTCACACACCACACACACCGCACACACCTCACACACCACACACACCGCACACACCTCACACACCTCACATACCGCACACACCACCCTGAGTAATCGAGCAATCATTGAGCAATCCTAAAATGATGTATGTACGTATGCTCTACCCTGAGTGTGTGTGTGTGTGTGTGTGTGTGTGTGTGTGTGTGTGTGTGTGTGTGTGTGTGTGTGTGTGTGTGTGTGTGTGTGTGTGTGTACGTATGCTCTACCCTGAGTGTGTGAGTGTGTGAGTGTGCTGTTGGTTTACAGATGCAGTTTAGAGGAGTCATCAGCAGCCCCATGTCTCAGTCTGTGTGCAGGGCTGCTCCCGGCTATGTGTGTGTGTGTGTGTTTGTGTGTGTGTGTGTGTGTGTGTGTGTGTGTGTGTGTGTGTGTGTCCGTCTGTTTGTGTGTGTCTGTTGGTGTGTGTGTATGTTTGTCCTTCTGTCTGTGCCTGTAAGTGTATTTGTGTCTGTCTATCTGTGTGTGTGTGTGTGTGAGAGCGCAACATAGAGAGAGTGTATTAATGTGTGTGTGTGTGTGTGTGTACTTTTGAGTGAGTGTGTCTGTGACCCATCATCAGCTGGTGCATAAGTGCAGTCAGACGGCCCTGGTCTGATTTGAAGCGCTTTGGGCCGAAGAGCACACACTCCTCCTCCCCCTCTCCCTCTCCCTCTCCCTCCTCGTCTCCAGCTCCTTCCAGACACACTCAAAGCATATGGATGGAGAGTGGAGACAGACAAAAAGAAAGAGAGACAGAGATGGGCCGACAGAGAGAAAAACGAGGCTCAGACAGAGGAGAGAAAGGGGGTAGAGAAAAGCTTGCTGTATAAAGAAAACAGCCATTTGGAGGTCACTGGCCTGTCCCCTTTTCCATATAATGCCAGTTGATGCTACGATGTGTGTGTGTGTGTGTGTGTGTGTGTGTGTGTGTGTGAGTTGATGCTACGATAGGGCAATCGGCCCCCTCTGAAATGGCTGGTGTTTATTAGAGCTGTGAGAGGCGGAGAGATGAGAGAGAGGAGGAGCAGAGGAGTGAGAGCGTGAGGGAGAGAGGGGGTGGGGGGGGTGGAGTGAGAGGGAGAGAGAGAGAGAGCGGGGGGGGGTGGAGTGGAGTAAGGAGGCCAGCAGCAGCAGCAGCAGCAGTGGAGAGGGATTATGGCCTCCGAGAGCTGAGATCATGCAAAGCACCGGTGGCTGAAATGAGGCTGCTGCAGTTTTTTGGCCATGCTGGGTGTGTGTGTGTGTGTGTATATATATATATATATATATTTATATATGAGAGAGAGAGACTGTGAGTGAGTGGCCAGCTTGGTTTAGTTCTACCTGAATGATTTTGTAGATAGTCATTATGTAAAAATGTGTGCATTTTTGTGCAAGCAATATTGTGTGTGTGTGTGTGTGTGTGTGTATGAAGGAGAGTGATAGAGAGAGAGAGAGAGCGAAGAGAGAAAGAAAGTGTCTGTGTCTGTGTTTGTGTATCAGAGTGTTTGTGTGTGTGTGTGTGTTTATGTGTTTGTGTCACATCTCTGAGTGGCAGAGTTAAGGCAGGTCAGCACTCTCCTCAATATAAAGCATCGCTCCCTCTCCCCTCGTCTCGTCTCCCCTCGTCTCGTCTCGTCTGGTTGTCTGTCCGTCACGTTGTCCCCTGTCATAAATGTGTCGACAGGCAAATGACTGGCTGCTCCCTGACCCTGGCGTTAATGGCTGCCGACCTCCGTCACCTCTGCACTTCAGTGTCAGACAGGCCAGTGTGTCAATCACTCCCTCCCAGGCTCTCTCTCTCTCTCTCTCCTTCATACACACACACACGCACACACACACACACACACACACACACACACACACACACACACACACACACACACACACACACACACACACACACACAGGCTCAGGACAGGGCAGCAAGAGGGCAGAGATTATTAGTCGTACTGTGTTATTACTTTTAATGTAGACTTTCAGTTTCAGGGTTTAAAGTTCAGTCCTCCATTGTGGTGAAAGATTGCTGATATTTCAGCCCAACAGCCAATGAAATCACCCCTCCCTTCTGTGTTCTTCGGACAGCTTTATTGATCCGATGGATAAGTGTATGGTTCGGCCCGAGTCACTTTAGTTTGTTTCCCGTGTGCAGGATTTGCCGAGATGTGTAATGGACGATTATCAAGGACTGTACCTTTAACATTTGAATGATGTCATTCGAGCAGGCGGGAGGTTGTAATATAAAAAAAGGAAAAAACGCATTCAGACGAGGTCCGCCTTAGGGGAGGACGTGAGTTATTTTATCAGCCGCTTTGCGCTACCTAATGACAGTGATGACCTTGTGCTTGTAGAGGCCTGTTTGCCTTTGTGAGGACCTAATGGATCCGAAATGAAATCTAAGCCCCTGTGCCACTAGATCTGTTGTAGTGACATTAGAGATGAGTGCACACATTTTTGGCTCACAATGATTTTGCTCATTGCGACCGAGAGAGAGAAAAGAGCGAGTGAGAGAGAGAGAATTAATTAATGTCATTAAATGAGGCATGCCGTTCGCTTCCACTAGGCCCGATAGCTGTGAGGTGGAGTGTGGAAGACAAGGGACAGCAGCAGTAGCAGCAAGAGGAGGAGGAGGAGGAGGAGGAGGAGGAGGAGAGCTGAGAGAAGAGAGAGAGAGGGAGAGAGGTAGAGAGGAAGAAAGAGAGTGAAGAGGGGGAATCGGAGGGAGATAGATTATGAGGAATAGAGATACTGAGAGTGATACTGAAGAGTGAGAGAGTTTTGGAGAGAATGATAAAAGAGAGAGAGAGAGAGAGAGACACAGAGAGAGAGAGAGATAGAGAGGTAGAGAGACTAGTGTTCTTGCAGCATGATGGGCTACTGGATGATCCGTTATTTGGCATCCCGCACGATTGCATTGTTCAGCCTAACACAAAACACAGGAATAATCTAGGACAGAGAGAAAGAGAAAAAAAGAGAGAGAGAGGGATGAGATAAAAGGGGATGAGAGGGAGAGGGGAATAAGACAGAGAGAGAGACAGAGAGAGAGGGATGAGAGAACCAGAATGATGAAGGAGTCATTATTGTTGTAATTATAATCAACGTTATGATTATTACTGCTGCCACTGCATTTCTGCCGGAAACAATGGGAGCCATTTGCACAGTGTAGGATGCACAAATTAAAAACGCCTAGGCGTTGGACAGTCGCCGGGAGCACCATCACCACTATCATCATCATCATCATCATCATTTACGTTATTGTAGACTGCATGCACTTGTCTGTGGGTCAATGCTGTCTGCCCATACAGGCCTGTACGGAGGCTTAGTACATTGTATTGTTGTGTAGTGTGTTTTAGTGTGTGCAAGTGTGCAAGGGTATGTGTGTGCTATTTGTGTATTATAGTGTGGCCTTGTGTTTTTTGCCTATGTGTGAGAGTGTAGAAGTATAGCTCTCTCTCTCTCTCTCTCTGGGTGTGTGTGTCTGTGTGTGTGTGTCTGTGTGTGTGTGTGTGTCTGTGTGTGTGTGTGTCTGTGTGTCTGTGTCTGTGTGTGTGTGTGTGTGTGTGTGTGTGTGTGGCAGCATTAAAGCTAATGTTATCAGGTAGAGATTGAAGGAAAGATGGATGGAGAGAGTGGGGTGGGCTGGGCTGGAGGCAGCCTGGGCTGGAGGCAGCCTGGGCTCACTCTCTCTCTCTCTCCCCGCCTGAGGGCAAAGCCACTCAAGAACATCCCCTGCAATTCAAGTGACCTGCTTTCCCAGTGCTGCCTCTCTCCCATTACCCAGAGTGGCATTTCATTTAGGCCCCGTCATTCATCTTTTCACTCCCAGTCAGGTCACCCGCTTCTCCCTCCACCCTCCCCTCTCTCTCCTCCTCTCTCCTCCCTGTCTTCAACCCCCTGTTTTCCCCTTACTGCACTGGGGAGGGTTGTGCCCGCTTCTTTCCTCGTCCCCTCTCTCCCTCTATCTCTTTTTCTCTCACTTGCTTTCTCTCCCTGCTCTTTCCTCACTCACTCTTCCACATAGGGTTGGAGAGGGCTGGACACTCTTTTCCCTCTCGCTCTCTTCTTCCCTCTGCCACGGAGCAGGACTCAGTATGCCTCTCTCTCTCTCTCTCTCTCTCTCCCTCTCTCTCTCCCTCTCTCTCTCTCTCTCTCTCTCCCTCTCTCTCTCTCTCTCTCTCTCTCTGCTTCTCTCTCTGTCTCTCTCTCTGTCTCTCTCTCTCTCTCTCTCTCTCTCTCTCTCTCGCTCTCTCTCTCTCTCTCTCTCTCTCTCTCTCTCTCTCTCTCTCTCTGGCAGATTCATTTGTATTGATGAATGGAGGAGGTGAAAATGCACCTTTTTCAAACGCACATGTAACTGAAAGCCCACAAATACCTTCAGACGAAATCTACACACACACACACACACACACACAGACACACACACACACACACACACACACACACACACACACACGCGCCGCGCTGCGCGCAAGCACATACCATCATCCATATCATTCAGATCGGCGTGTTTTTAGAATATTGCCTCCAAGCTACGAGGACTTTGATAAATCACCATGTTTGTCTTCTTTTTCTCCTGCCATTAGACGTCACAACAGAGCTTTCTCGCGGGCAAATAGGCTTCTGGTCGTCCCTTTTGATGTTGCTGGCAGAGACGGAGTGCGGTGGGGGGGGGGGGGGGCGGGGTGGGATGGTGAGGGGGAAGGGATGGTGGGGGGGGAGCTCATTTGGGCTTCGGCTTCATTGGCCGCTGCAGGCCTCGTCCTGACTGGGGCCGTGGAAGGTTAAACTGCGTGTGTGTAAGATTAATTAGCCTCTATGAGCCACCTGGGAGTGTAGGGGCGTTGTCTGTACGGCGCTTCTGAGCACGGGCTGTTCTGGTGCCCACTGGCCTGGACCATGTGATTCATCAACTCTCTGCCACGACTAACTCTCTCCCTCTCTCCCTCTCTGCCCCCCCCCCCCCCCCTCAATTCAATTCGGTTCAATTTAAAATTTGCTTTATTGTCATGACTGCCAAAGCTTCACTAACTTTGTCAACTGGAGTGATCAACAAGTAATTCAGACTTGATGAAATGATAATGAATAAGAACTGTAACATTCTCTATACCTCTCTGTCTGCCTCCACTATACCTCTCTCTCTCTCTCTCTTTCTCTCTCTTTTTCTCTTCTCTCTATTAGTCGCTTTTTTGACCTCAAAACATTCCTGGCAGAGTAAAGTATCAAAGCCGACTGGTTCATCTAATGGAGGAGGACAAAGGTCTGTTTGTGGGGTGGGGCTTTCGCTTCGATAGGGGCCTTGATCTGCAGTTCCCACGCAAGAGAGGGGGGCATCAGGGGGTTGGGTGGACTGGGGTGGGGTGGGGTGCGGTGGACTGGGGTGGGGTGGGGTGGTTGGCCTTTGCCTGGCTAGGACCAGCCCTCCCTTTGCATGGGTCATGTCAGGGATAGGTGGAGGTCACACATACGCTATCTGGTCAAAAGCTTGTTGTTTTCAGATATTTTTTATTTTTCATTTCTGTCTCTCTCTTCCCCTGTCTCTCCCTCCCTCTGTCTTTCTCCACTAACATGTATCAGTTCTATGCTCATCTATTATTATACCATACTTTTAGATATCTCTACAGACCCCACAAAATTAAATAATGAAAAGCAAAGCAAACAACATACTTAAGGACATGACATTAATACCAGTACCCCCCCCACACACACACACACACACACACAAAAACTAGTCTGATTGTTTTCTACAGGCAGTAAATCAAAACCTTATGTACAAGGTTTATGATAAAACATGCTTTTTAAAAATAAAAATCAGCTGTGCCTTATAATGTCTTCCTGTTATTTCATGTTGTGGATTTTAAGACACAGTGATGATCGTCTCACGGTGTGATTCGTACAGCACAGCACTGCCAGAGTTGATGCATTCTTTGTCTTATACGTTATCTGAGGCACTGGTCAGCTATGCTCTTATATCGTAATCGTCACAGATTCCTCAGCTTTAAAGAGACAAATCACCAAACGTAGAATTTGTTTGTGAGTTATTCCCTTAACTGAAATCACAAGTGTAACTGATAGATTTAACGAGCACAGGGAGCCTTTGAACCAAAAGAACACAAGTATGCTTTTTCAGATGCTCTTCGACAGGGATGGATGGATGCTGTGAAACGGCATGAGTCACAAAGGCGCTAAGCTGATGCTTTTGTTTAATCCCGAAGAGTTTAGGGTTTATTAGCTCCTGTGCCTCATCTGGGTATTTTACACTGACTTAGACATTTGTTTTTGCGGGGGGGGGGGGGGGGGGGGGACACACAGTGGTGGGTCTTTGAAATGCTCAGCAGTCTCTCCTCACCACATACCCAGACCGCAGTTAGCACCCCCCACCCCCCCTCCCTCCCTCCCCAACACACACACAGACTGAGGGTAGCAACACTTGGGTTGTGTTTTTAACCTGTCAGTGTTTTGACAGATGCGTTCTCTTTCGCACAACATGCGTGATGTGTGGCCCAAGTGGGGAGACACACCTCAAACACACACACATGCCTTTAATGCTACACACCTCAAAAACACACATGCCTTTGCTGCTACACTCCTCAAACACACACACACACATGCCTTTGCTGCTACACACCTCAAACACACACACACATGCCTTTGCTGCTACTTGAATAACTTTGAAGGAGAGCATGAGAGGGGGAGAGAGGGAGACTGGTTTAAAGTAGAAGAACTATCACGACACACTATAGCCGTTTCTAGTGTTTGTGTCATGGAAACTAAACGTAAGGGAAGATGCTTTGGGCCATGTAGAGCTTTCAGCACGCAAGGAAGGGAGTCCACTGGTCCCAAAAGTTGTGTGAGTGCTACAACTAAAGAATGGGAGTTTCATGTAAACACAGGGGCTTTGGAGAATACAGTTGGGTCTGGGTCGGTGCACATAAGATCTCAAAGAAAATGTCCCACAGAAGTCCAAAGCATCAGGGCTGGTTCATTGTGTACGCTGTGGCTTGCCTTGTGATGGGGCACTGAGATAGCGTGATTCACCTGCTGATATTGTTAGTCAGCACTCGACTGCTGCAATTACAGCAGTTTTAACTGTGTATGAAATCTCCTTTGGCAACTTGGTCAATCATATCCATAATTTTCAATAATTTAAGACAGCTGACCGCAATATAAGGCGATCTTTGTTATGGACACTATGACATTATGTGCATAAATAAATCATAATAATGATATTAATTACTAATAAGTACTTCAAATCCTTTGTATCTTGCACTTACCCCCACCTGGCAATCTTGCTTTTTCAAAATGTAATGCAAATTCAAGGCTGTCCCACAATTTGAATTGTGAGATGCAATATTCTCTTAGTACCGCAACATTACCGCAATTTTCATAGCAATTTTCAAAGCAATTTTGAGAGTTCCAGCAGCAAGTTCAGTTACTTCAAAAATCACAACAAACCCTTACAAGATCCTGGAGGGACTGTTTTTTCTAAGCTAGCTATGGATTCAGAATCCAAAAAAAGAAAAGTCTCAGAGAAAACAAGGATTTTTATAGTGCTGTATAGATTAGTTTGCTTTCACCACCTTTGCTGTTGTTTTACCAGCATGTTTGATCTGCGGTGAGACGTTAGCAAACAACAAATGTAGCATTGAAAAACATTTGAAGAACAAGCTCACTGCTTTTGCTGAAGAGTATCCGGCTGGGGTTG
>NC_137921.1:70499018-70501518 GCF_963457725.1 Sprattus sprattus | reverse complement strand
TCACAGTCTCTCTCACACACATATACACATTCTCTCTCACTCACACACACACACACAAACATACACACTCACACAGATTGAGGGGTGGGAAGTTGGTCCTTGTTCATCGTTTTGTTAGCTCACGCCTCCTGCAGATGTTTTTTTGGCGCGTGCCCACCTCCGCGGTGACGACCGCTGCTGCTAATTAGCTGGCGTGGCGAGCGCTCCTCCCTTTGGCCCAGCGCCAGCCCACTCCGTTGCGTTCCACACCGCTCCAGGCTCTCCAGCTGTGCCAAAGCATCCGCTCCTGTTCGGTTCCATCAGAACCAGGAGGAACCAGGGAAGCGCTCTCTCTCTCTCTCTCTCTCTCTCTGTCTCTCTCTCTCTCTCTCATTCAATTTCAATTTAATTCAGCTTTATTGGCATGACAAAAAAACACAATTTGCATTGCCAAAGCATTCTTGTAATACATATAATAATATAATAGAACAAGTAGAAAATAAAACATCATTTTGTAACGGCAGTGTGTGTGTGGTGTGTGGATGTGCAGTGCATGTAAGTGTGTGTGGGGGAATGTATCCGTGTGTGTGGTTCACAGGATGAAGTGACTTTTCTCTTTTTCTGTGGCAAGCATCTATATATCTTGCTGCCACTCTTGTGCTCCTCTCTTCCTCTCCCAATAACACCCTCAGACCTGGGTCAAGGTCCTGAGGGTCTGGGTGCATAGCTCTGAATTTAGGAAATAATTGGTCCCTTATGTCTTTCCATTGGCAGCATTCTGCCAGGAAGTGAAGCTCTGTTTCAATTACAATTATCTCTCTCTCTCTCTCTCTCTCTCTCTCTCTCTCTCTTCTCTCTCTCTCTCTCTCTCTCTCTCTCTCTCTCTAGCATCTCCATCACCTCTCCCTCCTCCACCATGGTAACCACCACTTCATTCTGTCCTTCTCCCTCTTCCTTCTTCCTTCTCCTTCTTTCAGCCATCATGGAAGGCTATATTTATATATTTATATTTAAACAGATTGTATAATGGAGACCATTCTCCAGTAAAAAAGGTTGTGTGGAACACAGGGTGCATTTTATTCCATTAGCATATATGGGCTGCATGGCCTTGTTGCTGTCCAGGGTCCTGAAGCAGACATCAGGACTGGTGCTGTCTCTGTCCGTGGTGCTGAAACGGTGCTCTGCACATTTGGAGCCCATCTCAGCAGCCGCAGCAGCAGCAGCAGCAGTTCTCTCTCTTCTCTTCCGACATGTGGCTTAATCTTTTCTAAGGCTCCTCCTCTCCTCCTCCCCCCCCCCCTCTGCTGGTGGCTCAGGGGGAGAGGGCAGGTCTGTTCCAGATTGGACTGGATGGCGGGTGTGGATGTACTTTCTAGTGACTTGGTTTTGATTTTCTGTGTCCGATGATGGTTTGACGTGGCGTAATCCTCTTTCGCTGATCTCTCTCCTCCATCTGGTCCATCTCTCGCTGCTCGCTACCAACCCTCTCCCTCCTCCTCCTCCTCCTCCTCCTCCTCCTCTCCTCCTCATCCTCCTGTGCCTCACTTCTACCGACACACTCACACTCACACTCACACTCACACTCTTCCTCCCTCTGTCTGTCTGTCTGTCTCTCTCTCTCTATCTCTCTCTCTCTGAAACCCACACCCACACACACACACACACACACAGGCCCACATAATGCACTCTCTCACGCACACACACATTCACACACACATACACACCAGATTAGTTTTTATTTTTTTCACTACTGCCCAGCGGCGGCTAACCAGACCCACAAATCCATATCAGACCCAACACACCGGAGGAGGTCATTATCTCCTCGACACCCCAACACCCCCACCCCACGACCCCATCTCTCTCTCTCTCTCTCCACCCCACGACCCCATCTCTCTCTCTCTCTCTCTCCCACCCCACGACCCCATCTCTCTCTCTCTCTCTCCACCCCACGACCCATCTCTCTCTCTCTCTCTCTCCCACCCCACGACCCCATCTCTCTCTCTCTCTCTCTCTCACCCCCCCGACCCCCCCCCCCCCCACACACACACGCACACGTCCAGATTTCTGGGGCATTAGTATTCCCTTGACAAGCGAGCTTTACCACGCTCGACTTTGTAATCCCATGAAGATTGTATCATTTTGTCTCTCTCCCCTGATTCTCCTCCTCCTCCACCAGCGCCCCCATCCATAATCCCTGGCTTGCTCGCACGGCCCGCTGCCTACTCTGTCTGCCACTCTGACACAGATTTCATGGGTTTTTTGGGGGAGGGGGGGGGGGGGGGGGGGGGGGGGGGGGGGGGGGTGTCGTGTAATATGAGTGACAACTGGAGCACTGCGGTCTGTTTTATTAATGATGCAAAGAATGGACGCACTGCAAGACTGGCCGAGTTTGTGTCTGTGTTTGTAAGCGGCGTGCGTGGCGTGTGCGTGTGCGTGTGCGTGTGCGTGTGCGTGTGCGTGTGCGTGTGTGTGTGTGCGTGTGTGTGTGTGTGTGTGTGCGAGTGTGTGCGTTGTGTGTGTG
>NC_137921.1:70488178-70490678 GCF_963457725.1 Sprattus sprattus | reverse complement strand
GTTCTGGAGCCTCTCCTCCCTCGGCCGTGCATGGCGGCGGCATGAATGAATGGCCCCGCGTCGGTAATCATTGTGTAATCAGTCTCTGCCCGCGCCCCTCTCCTGCGCCCCTCGCCTCGCTCCGCTGATCGGCCTGATGGGATTGGGCTCTGCCCGGCCTCCGTCCGACCCTCCGACACCCACCCCCACCCCCCCACCCATGCTTTCCTCAACTCCACACACACACACACCTACACACACATACACAAACACACACATACACACACACACATACACACACACACACACAAACACACACACACAAACACACACATACACACACACACACACGCATCTTCCAGCTGCAGTGCTGCTTGGCTCATCGCTCCACCAACAAATCACTTCCCCCAACACCGCGCCCTCCGGCTGGCCAATGAGTCGACTCGCACCCCCCCCCGTCCCCCCCCCCCGTCCCCCAACCTCACCACACCACCACACGTTCCCCACATGATGATGGCGGCGAAATGTTGATGCGCTGCTGGTCAGCTGATTCTCCCAGGAAATTGTGCACTGCTATCTCATATGACCCTTCCGCCCCCATCCCACAAACTCTATCATCCTGCAGAATGATAGATAAGACCGCCAATGTCCATTGTAATATTGCAGCGTAGCTCCATTGACCTTGCCGTGACATTGACAAAATGCACCAGTGACCGCCATCATAATTGAGTTGGAACGCAGTATATGTAACGTGTAACGCATAATAGGTCTTTTAATTTTTCAGGAAATGCATTTGTTGTTATTCCTTGTGATGTTATGGGGTACCACTAATATGCTAATGCTGAGATACACGACGTGCTGCGATTCTGGCGTGGCTAATCTTGCTGCAGAGATTAGCGAGCGTTAGCGTGGTGTCGTTTCACTGGCTGAGTGCTACAGGAGGAAGGAATGACGTCTTGTTTTTTAAATTTTGTCACTGTTTTACCGTGAAACACCACGTTGGTTCAAGAGACGCAGATTTCGTGATGCGTTGCGGATCCATCGCCGACTGACTCCTCCGTCTTTAATTAATAATCACAACACGTGGATTATCTACACTGAGAAAAGATTGCGTCGGATGTCAAGGCTGTGTTCCCCCCCCCCCCCCCCCCCCCCGACGTAGAACAGAAGCAAGAGTAGTATTTCTGCTTTGGATCAGAGCTGTGAGTGTGTGTTTTGTGTGTGTTTTGTATATATGTGTGTGTGAGAGAGGGCTCTCTGTGTGCTTGGCCAGCCTTTTGTCACCATCCTTATATAACCGCACGGCGAGAGCCAATGCCACGCACTGGTGATGTCATCCAGGATGTCCCCGTTTTCTTGTTTAAGTTGACGGCTCTGCTCTGCTCTGCTCTGCTCTGCTCTGTGAATCACAGCCCTGGCTTGTCAGCCCCTCAGCCTGTGTCTGCCGGGGGGTTGCTGCCGCCGCAGTTTGTTTGCCGACAGTGCAGTGCAGTGCAGTGCGGCACACAGTCAGTCAGCCAGTCAGTCAGTCAATAGCACTCCGCGCACCTAGCGTCTGCACGCACACTCTCTCTCTCTCTCGTGATCTAAACACATGGCGGCATCACCTGATGGATGCCAAGATTAAGAGAGAGAAACAGAAAGCGAGAGAGAGAAACAGACAAAGAGGGAGGGAGACAGAGAGAGAGAAACAGAGATAGCGATAGATAGAGAGCGAGAGAGAGAGGGAGAGAGGGGTAAACACTCAGCTTTGTTTTTTTCCCAGGCCTGTCGTATCCTTCTGCATGCAGCCCATTGGTGTGTGTGTGTGTGTGTGTGTGTGTGTGTGTGTGTGTGTGTGTGTGTGTGTGTGTGTGTGTGTGTGTGTGTGTGTGTGTGTGTGTGTGTGTGTGTGTGTGCTCACTGCTGTTTTCCCCCTTGAGCTCCTCTGAGGCATTGTAGTGCAGAAATTAGCTAGCCTATTTTTAGCCTGATATTTGCAGGGCTTGTGTTGGTGGGTGGGTGGGTGGGTGAGTGGATGGGTGTGTGTGTGTGTGTGTGTGTGTGTGTGTGTGTGTGTGTGTGTGTGTGCACGCCGTGCTGATGATGTTTGTGCGGGGCATGTTCTGCCGCCGGCGTTCGCCCCTGCGGATCTTCAGCAATGAGCAAGAGAGCAAGGGGAGCAGGCAAATGGAGGGTGGGGGGAGAGGAAGGCCAGCTGCAAAACAAAAAAAACATATCCGTGCAGAGGCAGTCGAGGGGTGTATCAGGAAGGGGACACGCTTCCTAAAATGGAGGATGCAGTGCAGTGCATTTACAGCGAGAGAATTAGGGCCACTCGCATGGGCGCAGTCAAGCAGCGACTGAATGACATAACAGCGGTGTACAGAGTAGATGTGAGCGGAAATGTCCATACTCTGCACGAGGGGGCTACAGTGCTGGTCGGTTCTAACCAGACCCAAGTTCACTTCATGAATAGATAGGATCTGGCCACGAGCCATTGGGGATTGTTTCCAGTCGTTGCATCTTAATGGGCATAGAC
>NC_137921.1:70460678-70480678 GCF_963457725.1 Sprattus sprattus | reverse complement strand
GTGTGTCTGTGTGTCTGTGTGTGTGTGCGCGCACGCACGTGTGTGTGTGTGTGTGAATGAATTTACAAATTGAAACCCTGAATCCTAAAACAAGTACAAGCAATTTGTCCTTGCTTTTAACATTTACTAACCCGTAACAAGAATTCTCCAAACCAAATAAATATATCCATTTTCTTACCCCCATCAAGATAAAGAAAATATGGCTTGCACATACTTTCTTTACCTGTCCTGTGAACCTATACTGAAAATCATGAATTAACTCCAAAACGCTCTCTGATCCAATTCAAATGGTCCAAAGGGTTTGACAATAGCCCGCACATTTCCAGCATAATACGTAGAAACAAGGCAGAAAAAAAACTTGAATCAGCTCTTAGCCAATAGGCACCGCAGAAGGAGAACCCTCTCAACACACAGGAAGTAATTATCTGTCATTTCCTGCCGAACAGGTGACGATATCGGTGGATGGCATTCTCACCACCACGGGCTACACTCAGGAGGACTACACCATGCTGGGCTCCGATGACTTCTTCTACGTGGGAGGCAGTCCAAGCACAGCTGACCTGCCCGGATCACCTGTCAGCAACAACTTCATGGGCTGCCTGAAAGAGGTGAGGAATCTCAGACATGATTATACCATTCACTCTGAGATGCACACACACACTCACACACACACACACTCACACACACACACACACACACACTCACTTACACACTCACACACACACTCACTTACACACACACTCACTTACACACACTCACACACTCTCACTCACTCTCACTCTCACACACACACTCACTTACACACACACTCACTTACACACACTCACACACTCTCACTCACTTACACACTCACACACACACTCACTTACACACACACTCACTTACACACACTCACACACTCTCACTCACTTACACACTCACACACACACTCACTTACACACACTCACACTCACTCTCTCTCACTTACACACTCACTTACACACACACTCGCACTCACTCTCACACACACACTTACACTCACTCTCACACACACACTCACTTACACACACTCACACTCACTCTCTCTCACTTACACACTCACACACACACTCACTTACACACACTCGCACTCACTCTCTCACACACACTTACACACACACACTTACACATACTCACACACACACACACACTCACTTACACTCTCACACTCACACTCACGCTCTCCCTATCTCATAAGCACACACACACACACACACACTCATACACACATTCATCCTTTAGAATTACACATATTTGAATATGCAGTGTCCAATAATTTCTCAAACGTGCTGAGGTTAGCACTAGCTGTGCGCGGACCCATCTTAATCTTCCTGCTCAACAGGTTCATAAACGAAAGCGTAGCCTACCATCCATTCTCCATTTTACGCTTATATAGCAAGATACAAAATGATTAACTCCATTTTAGTAGAATATTCAGCTGTCACTTCCCCACAAGGCCACGTACGTATATATTACTTATACCCGCATAATGCCACGTTTGATGTGGCGATGTCGGATTAGTCTTTCGTGGTTAAAATCTAACTGTTTGTGGCTTCAGCGCCATCCTACTGAGGAAACAGTCTTCCTTTTCTCACCTCTCTAATTCAGTAATTACTATCAGACATCACAGCCTCAGCAGGGGGCCATATTTATCAGAGCAAATACATCACGTAACCTTTTTCCGAGACATTAGCGGCGATAACGCTGTCATTTGAGAGGGATTACTATGATTAAGGACAGTGTGATGAGCAACCTCAATTATGATAGTTGGATAAAAGCCGTGGAATGCAAGAAGTATGACCCCATGTAGAGTGCCGATGGCCTTGCTGTACATTTACGTTAGGGCAGTTATCACAGTGTTTTCTCTAAGCTTCACGCTCTGTTGAGGGCTGATGTGTTCAGTCAGTAATGGGGATTTCTAGGATCTCTGACTGTGTTTTGGCCTTGGCTTAATGGTATGTAGTAGTTAGTGTATGTTGGTGTGTCTCTAATATCTCTTTGTTCAGTTTTCCGACCTTCAGGTGAAAAAACCTCACGCAAACACACGTACGCTCAAATATTTGCGCGCATATATCTTTCATCTTCTTGTTTCTCTTTTGCTTTTGCATCGTGTTCTCAAGAAGCCTCCAACAACTGAACCCATAAAGCATCCTAGGTAGATGTCACAGGGAGTAGAACAGACCTCTACAGCAGTGGTTCTCAAACTGTGGTACGTGTAACACTGGTGGTACGCGGCTCCCTCTTGGTGGTACTTAGACAGTGTTCACATTTTTTATGACTAGGATATTAATCATTAAATATATTTAAAAATCATTGAAACAACTAGTAGATCCCTATAATTTAAGTTTGTTATTTATCTGAGCCATGCTTAGTTCCTATCCCGCGGCATGCTACCAAAGGTCAATGATAGTTACAATGGTGGTACTTGGAAAGCCAAATATTTTCTGAGGTGGTACTCACAGTGAAACGTTTGAGAACCACTGCTCTACAGGATTATAGAACGCTGCCATTCTTCGAAGAAAATGCACTAGCAGTATCCTATAATGCACTAGCAGTATCCTATAATGCACTAGCAGTATCCTATAATGCACTAGCAGTATTCTATAATGCACTAGCAGTATTCTATAATGCACTAGCAGTATCCTATAATGCACTAGCAGTATCCTATAATGCACTAGCAGTATTCTATAATGCACTAGCAGTATCCTATAATGCACTAGCAGTATCCTATAATGCACTAGCAGTATCCTATAATGAGGCTATTTTTATAGTTCTCCTCATACTCCTCATAACAACAAACCATATGATATTTCTGAGGATAACTATTCAGTCTCAGATTCCACCACGGCGGTGAATCAGTGAACAGAAGGTAGTGTGGGGCAGTGGCCCCCTAACCCCCTTTCAGCTCTGGGGTGCGGGGAGGGTGATGAGTGGAGTGGACCCCACTCTTGGGAGGCTTTTCCTCTTCCAGCTGTAGGCCAAGGTCAGCCAGTACTGCCTGCTAAGCACATCCATGTCTTGTCCATGCCCCTCCTCTTGCCCTTGATTGGGCAGATCAAATTCTCCAGTGTTCGACCCCTCCCCCCCCCCCCCCCCAACAGTGAGCTTTTTCACGTCTTTCTAGTGTGTATTTGGACAGGGCAGTATATAAATATGCCCTCGTTCTACACGGATTATTCATCTTTCTGTCTTTTTCATGCACAGACACGTACGCCTACACACATGCACACAAACAGACAGACAGACAGACACACACACACACACACACACACACACACACACACGTGGACCCGCACACACAAGCATCCACACGACACACACACACGCACCAACACACACGCACCCACAAGACACACACACACACACACACAGTCACACATCTGCACACGACACGCACACAACACACACACACAGAGACACACAGACACACACACACACCCTTGGACTATACCTGTACTGTGCTCCCAGAGAGAGACGGGTTGGTGGCATGTAATAACCCCTATAATGGAAAGTCACCTTGTCTGGAGCAGTTTTATCTCCTGACAGAGTGCTGGGGCTCCCTGTCTGATTACTCTCCATTTCCAGCCAAGGCCATTAATATCAGTGCGCCTCCTCTCCCACCCCTATATCAGTGCGCCTCCTCTCCCACCCCTCCCAAAGACGGCCATTAATATCAGTGCGCCTCCTCTCCCACCCCTATATCAGTGCGCCTCCTCTCCCACCCCTCCCAAACACATGCAGGAATAGCTGGGCTGTCCGTGCGCCGCCAAGCTGGGGCTCAACCCACAGGACAACCTTCAGTTGGGTTAATGACAAAGGTTTATATGTCAGTGTCCCACAGGACAACCTTCAGTTGGGTTAATGACAAAGGTTTATATGTCAGTGTCCCACAGGACAACCTTCAGTTGGGTTAATGACAGAGGTTTATATGTCGGTGTCCTGCAGTTTATCCTCTCGACTCACCACTGTACAGCATCGTGTTCCTGTCATGGAATAGGATTGATGTGATATGGTGTCATGGGTCAAATGAGAAAATCTAATTTCTAGAAACAGTTGAATAGATTAAGCAGAGATATGGTTTTATTTCTCTTCAGTGAATGATTTGAATAAATGTGTGCGATGTGATGTAAATGGATATTGGAATGGAATGGATAGGATAGTTGGAATCCTCTTAGGTCAGGTAAACAATGGAATGCAATGGTGTAATCACCAATTGCATCACAGCTGTGATTTGGTCGTCCCACACAAGCCGATTACTTCAAACATAGAGTGCATTGCTTTTAGTTTTCCGTTGCAGTTCTGGTGAAGTATAGCAGGTGCTGAGCGGAAACCCTAAAACATGGTTTCAAATACTTTCACAGGCTTCAGGCTCTTTATATCATGTTGGCACTGTCTCCCACAACATGGCTGCACCAAAAGTATCGCCATGTTGTTAAGCAACAAAACATTTCAACAAAGAATCAAACATCACCAGCTCTAAACTAGGTTGCCAGAGACATAAACTAGGTTGCCAGTCTGGCCAATGCTTACTGTTATAAAATGGCAATGATCAGTCCCGCATGTGGATGGACCATGAGATTTGAACCCCCTACTTCAGACTTAAGTCATATCTGGCAGCTCAGCTCAGCCCACGGCGTTAGTCTTACTGCTAGCTGACTGCCTGACAGAGGAGCTAGTGTGTGTGCGTGTGTGTGTGTGTGTTACCTGGTGTCACTGCTGTGGGAGGAGGTTTTGGCACTCGTCCTGCAAAACACACACACACACACACACACGCAAGCACACACACACACACACACACACACACACACACACACACACACACACACACACACACACACACACACACACACACACACACAGGTCCTTCACCAGTGTGTTGTTGGCCCCTGTTGTTTGGTCTCTGCTGATCCACGTCTCTCCTTCTGTGTTCTCATGGTGACAATAATTATGATTTGATTCAAACTTTACTCGCTGGTGGTGTCAGATCATTGTGAGTCAGAGTCTTTTTGTCAGTGCTGCAGTGGTTCTGGAATGGAAGGGAATGGGACAGGGTTGGGACTGGACCTGTGTAGACTTGTCCTCCAGTTAGATCAAAGCAAGAGGTCAGCTCAGAGTTGTACAAAAAAAAAGTAAGAAGTCATAGAAATAAGAGTAGGGTGAACAGCTACAGAGGGAGAGGGAGAGAGAGAGAGAGAGAGAGAGAGAGAGAGAGAGAGAGAGAGAGAGAGAGAGAGAGAGAGAGAGAGAGAAATGGTGAGCATGATGAATGAAATGTCAGGTGCTTTGTGTGAAAGAGAAAGAGAAAGAGAAAGAGAAAGAGAAAGAGATGACTACTTGAGTGAATTGCCATTCATTGTGTCACCGTTGCATGCTGGGAAGTCTTAGCAGTCTTCCTACATGCTGGTTGGATGGCTTTCACAGTCTCCCTCGCCCTACATGCTGGTTGGATGGCTTTCACAGTCTCCCTCGCCCTACATGCTGGTTGGATGGTTGGTTGGTTGGTTGGTTTTTGTCATGGTCGTGATGTGGGGGTTGGCAGGCCTCGGGCAGAGAGGGTTGGCTGTATTCGCCCGTGCCACTCATGCACGGCCATGTGGCTCCGTGGTCATGTGACGGTCCCAAGCGTACCCGTACCCGTGCCTGCGGGCACCACGGGGGCACTACGGGGGCACCCGCGTCAAGCCCGGTTGTCTGAAGCGACAGCTTGTGTTTTAATGTGCCGCTTATTTATGCCATCCATGTTTATGTGTCTATGTGTCTCTCACTGGGGGAGATAAAGAGGAGGGTGGAGCCAGAGGAAGAGGGAGGGATAGAGAGAGAAACAGGGAGGGATAGAGAGAGAAACAGGGAGGGATAGAGAGAGAAAGAGGGAGGGATAGAGAGAGAAACAGGGAGGGATAGAGAGAGAAACAGGGAGGGATAGAGAGAGAAACAGGGAGGGATAGAGAGAGGAAGAGGGAGGGATAGAGAGAGAAACAGGGAGGGATAGAGAGAGAAAGAGGGAGGGATAGAGAGAGAAACAGGGAGGGATAGAGAGAGAAAGAGGGAGGGATAGAGAGAGAAACAGGGAGGGATAGAGAGAGAAACAGGGAGGGATAGAGAGAGAAACAGGGAGGGATAGAGAGAGAAACAGGGAGGGATAGAGAGAGAAACAGGGAGGGATAGAGAGAGAAAGAGGGAGGGATAGAGAGAGAAACAGGGAGGGATAGAGAGAGAAACAGGGAGGGATAGAGAGAGAAACAGGGAGGGATAGAGAGAGAAACAGGGAGGAATAGAGAGAGAAACATTGGGTGGGGAAATAGAGACAAAAAGACAAATGTGGTGTGTGTGCATGGCAGACAAAGGATGTGACGCCTTTTTAATTATTATAATTTTTTTTTTTGGAGGAGATAATGTTTTTCAGGGTGAACTAATCACTAACTTACTAACTGAGACGGCATCCTCTCTATGTTTGATGATCAGCCACTGGTCTGGAACAGATATCCTGTGTGTTTGGGTATCCCACTACTGTGAATAGGCCTATCCAGATGTTTTAGATATCCTGTTTGTTTGGGTATCCCACTACTGTGAATAGGCCTATCCAGATGTTTTAGATATCCTGTTTGTTTGGGTATCCCACTACTGTGAATAGGCCTATCCAGATGTTTTAGATATCCTGTTTGTTTGGGTATCCCACTACTGTGAATAGGCCTATCCAGATGTTTTAGATATCCTGTTTGTTTGGGTATCCCACTACTGTGAATAGGCCTATCCAGATGTTTTAGGTATCCTGTGTGTTTGGGTATCCCACTACTGTGAATAGGCCTATCCAGATGTTTTAGATAGGTGGCAGTGTCACTGTAACCCTAGAAATGTTCATGTTAAGAAAGGCTTATGGTGTTTTGTTTTTGTGTTAGGATAGGACATTGAAAATCTCTGAACCTATATAACATGTTTTCAATGATCTCTTTAATATTCATATTAGCAATGTACTTATTTGTGGAGAAAATCATTCTTGTGAATATTCTAACCATGTGACAATTCACGGCTGATAATGTGAGTTATGAATGAATGGATGGATAGATAGATAGATAGATAGATAGATATATAGATAGATAGATAGATAGATTAATCAATAACTGGCATGATACATTTAATGAAATTTAAATGTAGTCTTTATTAATTAAAATTAAAATCTAGTCTGTCACAGCAGAGGAAATTTATATTTTTTCAGCAAGACAGAAGCTATTGGCTAGTGTGATAATGAGAGCTAGTCCCTCCCCTTCCATTGGCATACTCACTAGCATACTCACTAGCAAACTCACTAGCATACTCACTAGCATACTCACTAGCATACTCACTAGCATACTCACTAGCATACTCACTAGCATACTCACTAGCATACTCACTAGCATACTCACTAGCATACTCACTAGCATACTCACTAGCATACTCACTAGCATACTCACTAGCATACTCACTAGCATACTCACTAGCATACTCACTAGCATACTCACTAGCACACTCACTAGCACACTCACTAGCATACTCACTAGCATACTCACTAGCATACTCACTAGCACACTCACTAGCATACTCACTAGCTACCTCCGACAGCAACTGACTTTGGTGCAGACCTGTCCGTCATCTGCCAGACTTGGGCCAGATCAGGGCCAGATCAGGGCCTATCCTGCTCCTGGCTCTGCTGCTCTTTTAGGACATGGCAATCAGCTTCATCATACGTGCTAGTCCTCTCTCCTTTCCCCCTCCTATTCGTAGGCTCATGGGAGACAGCCCTACCTTTAAATATTGTGGGGTGGGGTGGGGGGGGGGGTAGAGAGGACACTAGCTGCTGATATGGGGCTGGCTCTGGCTGGTGAGGCAGCTTTTGTGCTGCACGCTGATATGGGTGCTGTCATTCCAACCAGCCAGGGCTGCCCCTGTGAGATAACACAGAGGGGGGAACTCCTCGCTCGCTTCCTGGGCTCCTCATAGCCCCCGCTCCCCTTCCCTAGCCCCCGCTCCCCTTCCCTCCTCTCCCCCCCACCCCAGCACACATCATCCAGACGCGCAATCACAGTGGGCCAGACCTCATCCGTCTTACACACACTCCTCTCACACTGTGTACATAACCAAAGTGCTAATTAGTTCAACCGTGTATGGATTTTGTAGGCCTAATTTTTTTATGTTGGGATATCCCGCCTTGTATAAGAGTTCCGGCGGCGCGTTGAAGTGTTTTGATTCAAATGTGTCTTCTCACAGCAATTAAATTCAAGTCGGCGTTCCGTGTCGCATGTCGTCGTTTTGTGTTATAGCTCTGTGACAAGGCACGGAAACTTAAAAACGTACACATTACGAATGAATGGCAGGCACGATGAAATCATTTATAGGGTGACACGGAGCAGATCGAGGAATGCCATTTGCTTTCATGCGTCGGTATGGTTGTTGTTTTATTCATAGCACACTGTTAATTTATGACAAAAAAAAAAAACGTTTTCTAAATGAATGAACATGTACAAATAGTGTATGCAGTATATCATTACAAAAACATGCGTGGCCTTTTATCTGAGGTATAATAGATGTGCTGCATCTGGCGCCATTGCAATCCGATGGGTTTTCATCTGCCTGTTCCCTAGTAATCACCAGGGAATTCATGTCGGATCGTCTGTGTACTTAGCTCTTAGGGGACCAAGGTCTGTTACCAAATCCAAAGCCAAATCTTGTTATCTGTTGATCTCCGCCGATCGATGTGCCAAACACTTATGTAAGCAGCACTAAACAAATGCATAAAATACTCTATTGGAACCAGTTGAATGTATGGTTAAGACTAAGATAGTTGTGTACGAAGCATATCGATTCATGGATGCAATCAACCCCTGATCCTCCCAAAGGCCGGCGTCATGATCTTTCTCTTTGATATGACGTCACTGTTATCATTGCCAGCCAACCATGCCCCCACCCCACACACACACACATTCACCACCCTTGTGAAACTGGACATTGATTTTCTGCACCCCCCCCCCACACGCACACACACACACACACACACACACACACACACACTTACCCTGGCCGTGAATAGAGTTATCTCCTTGTCAGGCATGAGTCCCCAGCTGTGGTTTCGGGGGTGGGTGGGTAGGGTTAGGGCTGATAGGAGATGTGGAGGTGTTGAGTTGGTATGGAGGCGTTCCGCCTCTCTGTGTGTGTGTGTGTGTGTGTGTGTGTGTGTGTGTGTGTCTGCTCGGGTGGAATAGCAGAAGCCCTCTCATTGCGCTGGGGCGTAGCTCAGAAGACACTGATCACAGTGAGATTAGGGCACCTCTCCACACCCCTCTCTCCATTACCCACCCCCCCCCCAGTGAGCCCCCCCCCCCCCCACCCAGGGGCCCGATCGATACCCAGGCTCCGCAGTTTGATGGCGGAGCCGGCTTTATGGAGTCATTAAATCCCTGTGCTTGGGTTATGGATGGGGCTCCTGAGGCCCTCGTCAGGGGTTCGGAGAGGATAATAAAGGAGGCTTAATGTATGTGGATGAACGTTGAGGAGGCCTGGAAACACGGGAACACACACACACAGACACACACACACACACACACACACACACACACACACACACACACACACACACAGGAGGCCTGTAAACACGGGAACACAGTGGATCTTCCTCTCTCACTGCATTATTTCCATTACGCCTGTATTGATCAGCAGGACATAATGGCCACTGTAGTCATAACTGATAGGTCCCAGGATGGATCACTCACAGTGGAGCTTGATTGTGATAGGCTGTTATTGTTGAGGGGTGGGGGGTGGGGTGGGGGGGGGGGGGGGGGGGGCTTCTTCTTCTAGAATATTCTCAGTAAATTTACAACTCTGCTAATTTTGGACTGTTTAGTTGTGTGTGTGTGTGTGTGTGTGTGTGTGTGTGTGTGTGTGTGTGTGTGTGTGTGTGTTGTTCTGGCAGCCCACAGGCCTCATGTAATACTCTCACCCTCTCTTTCTTTCTATCTATATTTCTCTCTATCTCTCCTTCTCTTTAACTCTTTCTGTCTGTATATATAATATGTCTCTCTCTCTCTCTCTCTCTTCCTCTCTTCCTTTGTTCTATCTCTCTGTCCCTCATTTACTCAGCCAGTGCAGTTCTCTGGGCACCTGTGTTGATTTACTGTCAAATCTTCCAGGATTATCTGTAATCCCATGGCTGTGAAATCTGTTTGCTGACAGCTGTGTTCTCAAATACAACTGCTGTTTGCTCAGAGCACACTGCCCTATATACCCGAAAGAGCTCTTTCTTCAGAGGAGAAAAAATATCCTTTAATTTTCTGCTTCACTGGATTTCAATTCACAGTTCGTCCCCCCTTTTTGTATTTTTTTCTTTGTCGTTGTTGTTATTTTTGACTATGCATTAATCAGGGTTGGGAAGGTTGCTTCAAACGTAATACGTGACAGATTAAAAATGTAATACATAATGAAACTATTTTAATGACTTCATCAAGGTAATGTAACTTATTACATTTGATTGCTTTTTGATTGGCAGATGAGAGGCAGTGCAAATTCATACAGGAGAACCAACACCTCAAAACAACGTTCAAAATTTGAAATTAACAAAGGTAGCTTTTCTAGATGCCGACAAGATGCATAGCAACATAATGAATGTTGAAGTCTACATATAGGAGTTCAAGTTTTTTATGAAAAAGAATATATTTAGATACATTTTGATTTGTATCTGTAATTTAACATATTGTTTCTCAGTAACTTTAACAGAGTACAGTTACATTTATTTTGTAAGTTACTCCTTAACCCTGGCATTAATGCAGGGCAATATGACTTTAGCATAGGAGCTGTAAATGTGATATTCACTGGTTAAGATTGAGGTCCCATAATCCTGTCCGGTATTCTTTAACCTTGGCACGGGTATCCATCTGGTCAGAGGATGTAAATATCTCTGGAGGAGGTGTGTGCAATGTCACGCCTTCTTGAGTTACCAGACTGTTCTCATACCATCATGCAAATAATGAACTCTGGGAACTAAAATGATCGAATAATGAATACTGTAGAGAGGGTCATTGTTAGGACGTGCACAGGCAAACACATCCACAGTAGGATTCAGGTGCTGGACACCAAAACAGTGAGCCCTAATTTGAAAGATGCGCACCACCAAGTTGTTACACGAGAGACAGAGAAAGAGAAGGGCATCGTAAAAGGCTATTTTGATTACTAGGGCATTCATTTGGTCATAACGTGCGCACAGACCTAAGCGCCTTCGAAGGCGGGCCGACGCCTCATGAGGGTGTGTCTGATCAAAAAGGCAGGCGTTGCATGGAAATAGTTTTGAGGCAGACATTCTGCCACTTCCCTCCTTCCTTGAAAATTGAACCTGCCTCTTGGTTTTCACATCTGCCAGATGCATCTAATATGATCTTTACTCAGTCTAACAGCGTAACATTGAATCAATAACTAAATTGGCCGATCATTTAACTCAACAAAATATGTCACCAAATTGCTACTTAGGCTATGCGGCTACACTCAATGCCACACAGCCAGTGAATGAAATAATCCAGTACTATCATTCATCGGGGCCTGAATGTGCTACAAAAAATATTTTACGGCATAATACTCACTCAGTTCAGGCCACTAATCATTGTGTTGTCTTCCCTCCTGTTCTAAAATGTCTCACAGTATAGAGGTAATTAAGATGTAAGAAGGAGGGCAATTTCTCTGTCTACAGATGGGATAATTCCATAAAATGTTCGTTTCACTTCCACAGTTTATTGCACAGTTTTGTTGCTAACATGGGATGCTGAAACGGACATTCACAACGGGTCTGACCGAGTTCAATGTTGCATTAATTAGTAGTACCAACCACATAAAGCTGCTTAATATAAAATAGAAAAAGAGTTTTTGTAATAGTGAGTGTCGCTAGTGATAGCAATTAGCATCATCATAAAGCTAGCCTACGGTAATAATGAATCAGTGTCTACATGAAACATTGAAATCTCATCAGATGCTCAGATTACATTTCCTGTTGTCTAATTATCAAATCTTATTCGCCTATGTGCTCAGTAAAAGACTTTATTGCAATTGAAAAAGGCTACCTATTTATAACAGAGGGAGGAGCTGAGGTGGATGATACATTTCCTTCCTTGTCATTCATTGTTTACCATCACACTCCTCCTTTGTTTCCCTGTCCTGATTAATGCTCACCTGCTTTGCCTTGAACTTGGGAGAGCAAAGAGGGAATTAATCAAGATGCCGAAACGTCATTGTTTCCGCAGTTTCCGAATATTATGAGAATCTTTGCTTGGTTTATTCATACGTGCCTTGAAAAGTCTTCTTTCCTGATTGTTTTTAGTTATTGCGAGTCACTCCATTTAACAAAGACAAAAACTTTTCTCACAATCTTCTGTTGGAGTCTGTTTTTCCATTAAACAAGTTTTTTTTGTTATTTTGTGAGAAAATGCTTTGAAAATTACCTTGATATTTTTGGTGTATCAATTGGTAAGCACTTATACTGTACAGGGCATTATTTTCTGTAGCGCATACGTGGTTATCGGACTTTTGTCCCCTAAAGAAATTAAGCTACCCATCGCTACCAACCTTTTCACTTACCCTATCACTATATTTTCCATAAATAATTTCCCAAATTTCTTATGAAGGTTGTTTTCATGGATGTTTACTGGGGTCATATGCCTACATGTTAGATAATGTGAAGACCACAGCAATGATTACACTTTGATGGTTTGATTTGAGCTGGGCATTCATCAATTCAACACGACAATATAAGTGTCACAATGACATTTGAACAGTTTAAATATTTTTAGAACTTAATATTTTTCATGTACTGATGTCTGTTGGACTTGAACCAAACAAATGATAAGTGGCTTATCTTTACAGCAAACATCATAATCCCTCTTGATATGATTCCCTCAAAAGACTCAACACATCCACAAATGAAAATGCCGTTTCACCTGCCCCACAAAGGTTTCCCGTTACTCTAGCATCCCAAATAACAATTCTTCTCAACTCTTTCCTTTGATGTTGTGCCATTGACGGGCTATCATTACGTCACGCGTGTAGCTTATAGCCTGCTGCCCTATGAAATCAGTAATGAACACTAATATGGGTTCTCTTTTTCCATTCTGGTGTCAGGTGGTGTATAAGAACAACGACATCCGCCTGGAGTTGTCTCGTCTGGCTCGCATCGTGGACCCCAAGATGAAGGTGCAGGGCGACGTGGTGTTCAAGTGCGAGCACGTGGCCATCCTGGACCCCATCTCCTTCGAGACGCCCGAGTCCTACCTCAGCCTGCCCAAGTGGAACACCAAGCGCGTGGGATCCATCTCCTTCGACTTCCGCACGTCCGAGCCCAACGGCCTGATCCTCTTCACCCAGGGCAAGCCCCAGGACCGGAGGGACGCCCGCGGACAGAGGAACAACAAGGTGGACTACTTCGCCGTGGAACTCCTAGAGGGTAATCTGTACCTGCTGCTGGACATGGGCTCGGGCACCATCAAGGTCAAGGCCACGCAGAGCAAGGTCAACGATGGGAACTGGCACCATGTGGACATCCAGAGGGACGGGAGATCAGGTCAGTCCTGCTGAGGATGTTCTAGCTGCACTTCGTCTTTGTTTTAATTCATTTCGCTCTTCACAAATTCCTTTTATGTGGAAACGTACTTGGAAAACCTATTTCTGATTCTTGTTTTTACCGAGGTCGATAACACGGCTTGGGGCAAACTTGATACATGATAACAAAACGCTATTAAGAAATGATGAGATTGAATTAGAGAGCTGAAATGCTGAATGGCTAGACCTTATTAAGACCCTAATGAAAGGGACGAACAGCAACAACAGCCCACCCTGCAGCTCAGGCTGTCTGTATGCAGAATCAAACTGCCATGTCCATGCAACTGAGATTAAAACACTAGAAAGAAATGTTGCACGAAACAATTTACTTAGCCTTAACTCCCTCTGATAACCTTAAGAAAGGTTATTATCTCACCGCATTTGGAAAGTTTACAAAGCCCCCCGCTTAGGTATTTTTTCAATATTATTTTGTCTGTCATACACTAAACCTCGTTATTGAATAAAAATGGACAGAGGCATTAAAAAAGCAAAGCCATGTTGTGAATATGAATATTATTGTCATATTATTGAACGAAAGTCCCAATCGGTGGGGAAAGAGGTGTGAGGTGTGTTAGTTCTCTGCCAAAATGATGCATCGGTGGGACGGATAAGAGGAGAGATGAGACCTCTACTGCTCCTCCAACTCACGAAGGGAAGTCTTTCTGGTGAGCCTGGACCACATCTGTGGTCCGATCAGGGCCAGATCCGAGCCATATCTGTGCCAGACACGGGGCCCTATCCAACCAGAGTCATTCGTTATCCGGTATGTTAAAGCAAGAGAGCGGGGCTGTTATTTTACGGCCCAGCCTCCTCGGTATACATCCCGCAAGAGAAGCCAATTTACCCTTGCATCAACGAGCACAGCTTTGATTAATCACCAGCCGAGTGCAGTGAGAAGTAGCAGAAGCTCTGATTCTTGGCGAGGGGAGGGAAGAGAATCAGACATATAGGACTTGAGGGTGTGCAGGTTTTTTTTGGTTGGATTCAGGCCTTGCATGATTAAACATCTGTGGAAACAGTGAGCGGAATCGAGATGTCCTTGCTGGCTCCCTTCCTCTGTTCAGGAGTAATCCCAGCCGCAAAGAGAATACGTTATAGTTCTTTCGGCTCGCTTGAGCAGTGAGTACTCTTCTGCTCGCATTCATTCCCCTCCCTCCCTACCTCCTAGAGGTGTACAGAGACATCATTATTTATATCTGCAATTGTATCTGTTTAGCCAACAAAATGATACGTCTGTGTCTGTATTCGGATGGAAGTCTGGAAATGGCCGTGGTTTATACCGAAAGTCACAGTAATCCAGGCAAAAGTATTTACGAACCTTATATTCAGTGGCCATACTATATTCTGCTTTCAAAGTATCAAATTGATTTATTATTTATTAAAGGCATATAATTAACTATGAAATAAAGTTCCACATCCTCATTCTTTACTTCTTTCACCAGTGGATTTATACACCTTGGCTAAATGCTGTGGCAGGAGGGATAGCTTGAGAGGGGTGACAGTGGTACAGGAGGTAGAGAAGTCGTTTAGTAATCAGAAGGTTGCTAGTTCGATTCCCTGTCGAAGTGTCCTTGGGCAAGACACTCAACACCTAATTGCTCCTGATGTGCAGTGTGCCATCAGTGTAAATGTAAAAAATGTGTCCTTGTGAGTTGCTTTGGATAAAAGCGTCTGCTAGATGAATAAATGTAAATGAGTCAGTAATACTTACATCAGTATTGAGCTCTTCATCAGGTTTTGACGGAAATATTGCGGGGTTTATATTCCAGGCATCATGTCGGTGGACAGCCGGCGGACTCCCTTCACTGCCAGCGGTGAAAACGAGATCCTGGACCTGGAGGGTGACCTGTACCTGGGCGGTCTCCCGGACAACCGGGTGGACCTGGTCCTGCCCACGGAGCTGTGGACGGCCATGCTGAACTACGGCTATGTGGGATGCGTGCGCGACATGTTCATCGACGGCCGCAGCAACGACATCAAGCAGATCGCCCAGGCGCAGAACGGCTCGCAGAACGGCATCAAGGTGTCGTGCAGCAAGCCCACGGGGAAGCACTGCGACTCCAACCCCTGCAAGAACAACGGCGCCTGCAAGGAGGGCTGGAACCGCTTCATCTGCGACTGCACCGGTACCGGCTACTGGGCCAGAACCTGTGAAAGAGGTCAGTTAAGCGTGCATGAACGCTGACACAGTAATATACGTGCACACACACACACACACACAAGAAATTTCACAAAATGGCTTGAAGTGAAAGGATAATCAGACTAGTGCATATAGCTAAGAAATGTATACGTAATGACATGCATCTAAGCAGAAATACATGTGATGACATGTGTTCACATTGATAAGACCATTATCTAGAGGGAATACACACTCATTATGTATAAACACCCACATACAGTACATCCACTTACACCTAATATAAAGTACATGACCACAACCAAACCCTAACTCCAACCGCGTGTAGGACTATTGTTAACATTTAAAACAAAATTGCATTTATAAGATGTTGATTAAAGCAGTACTGTAATGTGTGGACGTGATTATGGCAATATGATGCACATCCATGTTGCACCAGTACCCCCTGTGGCCTAAGGTTCATTAAGTCCAGTGCATGGGAAGAATCCATGCTGAGTTCATAGTATAACACCAGAGCATGAAGAAGATTCGGTTTTCCTCAGCTGTGGACAGCAGTTGTTTTTTTTTGGTATGCAGTCTTCTTTTGTTATTTAGTGTAGCTCCATGAGGATTGGGCTTTATGTACGCAAGCATCAGAGAAAGATTTAATAGGATTTTTTTCTTCGCATCGAGCCTTTGTGTAAAGGTTTGTTATTCTCAGAGTAGGTTCAGAAATGAAGCAGAAGAAAGGCGATGCCTCTTGCATGTGGATTTAAGAGCTCGCCTACAAGTTTTTATGACACTTTGTAGATAGTGGCACTCTGAGCTATTGGGGATGCTATCTTTGTATTACATTGCTGGATTTTCTCTCTTGCTCGTTTTTTCTCTCTCTCAGTCTCTCTCTCTCTATCCCTCTCTCTTTCTCTTTGTGTCTCTCCTCCTCTGTTATTTTGCAGGGATTTTCAGGGGTTTGCCAGATGGTTTGACTCGGTCGGGGCCTTAGTCTTGTAAAATACGATAAACTTGGCAAGAAAAACTGCCCTTGGGGGCAAGGTGTTTGTTGTGGCAAGGCTCTGGGAGTAAATCGAAATTGTCCGAGACGTCTTGCACCGGTGGAGATGCATCATGATGCGTCCCTGGCAGCCATTTTGAAACAGCAGGCTCAATCCCCCCCCCCCCCCCCCCCCCCAACACACTCACACAGCAGTGGGTGGTTTTAACACCTCAGAGTTATAGGGTTCCACCAGCTAGCATTGCGTGACACAGCGGAGGCAACACTGACAAAGCCTTTACACGTGAAATGCCTCCAAGAAGAAAGGGAAGGAAAAGAAGCACACACACACATAGAGCAGTAATGCTTTTGAAATCAAAAATGTAATGTATTTAAAAGGGAGGGGAGAGGGAGGTGATGAAAGCTTTTCTCTGTGTGTTGGCTGAGTGTGCGTGTGTCTGTGTGTGTGTGTGTGTGTGTGGGTGTGTGTGTGTGTGTGTGTGTGTGTGTGTGTGTGTGTGTGTGTGGTGGGGTGTGTTTGCCTGTGAGGCAGCAGCCAGTAGCAGAAGGAGCACGCTGTCCAGTTGTGTTAACCTTGCATGGGTCCTGGAGAGCGCTCTATTTTTAAAGCTCTCGGAGGCGAGGGGGCCACACGCCGCACGGTCATGTGGCATGTTGTGTGCGTTTGTGCGTGCATGCATGTCTGCATGAGTGCATTTATGTCTGTATGTGTGTGTGTGCGTGCGTGCATATATGTGCCCGTGTATGTCCGAGTGTGCGCATGTGTGCATATACTGTATATGTTCATATATGTCTGAGTGGGTGTGTGTATTGCCCAAGTGTGTGTGTGTGTGTGTGTGTGTGTGTGTGTGTGTGTGTGTGTTTTTGTTTGTGTGAATGTGTGTGTATGTGTGCGCGCACAAGTATGTGTGTGTGTGTGTGTGTGTGTGTGTGTGTGTGTGTGTGTGTGTATGTGCATGGGTGCATAAATGTGCTATGCTGTTGGAAGCATGTTTTAACGCAGGTAGCCACCACCATTTCCCCTCCCAGACAGGACCAACATCACGTGCTGGCATCACGCCCCGCCCGCTCACCACCCCTCACCTCCCCTCACCTCCTCCCGTTTGCCCCGTGTTGGCTCCTCTCCTCTCCTCTCCTCTCCTCTCCTCTCCTCTCCTCTCCTCTCCTCCCCTCTCCTCTCCCCTCCCCTCCTCTCCTCTCCTCCCCTCTCCTCTCCTCTCCTCTCCTATTCTCCCCTCTCCTCTCCTCTCCTCTCCTCCTCTCCTCCCCTCTCCTCCCCTCTCCTCTCCTCCCCTCTCCTCTCCTCTCCTCTCTCCTCTCCTCCCCTTTGCTCTTGTTCTCAGTGGGGTCTCTATGGTCTCCTCCTCCTGCCGTCACAGATGCTGGTGTCTAGGGCTCCACGTACCACAGCAGCTAAATCACTGCCGACAGGGCAGTCAGTTTAAACCTGTGGGGCTCTTTGGGATGCCTGCAAGGCCACACTGTTGCCGAACATGTGGCCCTAACCCTAACCCTAACCCTAGATGCCTGCAAGGCCACACTGTTGGCGAACACCCTCCGTTGATTGGTTGGCTTGTGGGGTTTTAGAGTGGACCTTTAATTGTTTTGACAGAGGGCTGTAGTAGGTGTATGACTGGCCAGCAGGGGGCGAGCTGATAGGTACCATCCCCTGTGGGGTTTTTCATACCCCCCGCGTCACAACATTTGTAAGGTGACTGGCATCACGAGTCACGTGGTCCGCTTGACGTCTTGATTGAGGTCTGTCGCAGGAGTACGACTGAGACCGGGTGGGAGTGTGAGCGGTACGGTGGATATATATACTGGTGTTGTGCCATGACTACGCCGTTCCTTTATACTATCGTGGAGCCATGCATTGGACAATGCTATCACCGTGGTGACCGTGTCACGCCGTGTCACGCCTGCCATGTTTTTACAGTCCTCCTCCCCTCTCCCAGATTCCTGCGTCCTACAGCAGACAACATATCACACAAACATGCTTCCTGCCGCTGGCTATTTGGTCCCATGTTTCATCTCACTGTTCCATCCCATGTTAATGCCGTCTAACTCTTCTCCCTTTAGAAAATAAAAAGCCTTCTCCCTAAAGGATGAGGATGTGGAGGTTTTATGTACATTCTTAGACATGGCTGCTCACATCATCGGGCTGTAAGAAAACCTATATGCACAGAGGGTTGTCACATGAAATTGCCTTCACCGCATCAAACAATGCAAAGCACAGGGTGACAGCGACTATCATTATATAAGGCACAGGGGAGGACGTTCTGTAACGTTCATACACACACACACACACACACACACACACACACACACACACACACACACACACACACACACACACACACACACACAGGGGAGGACGTTCTGTAATTATCACTGCTCTCCGGAAGGCATCCTAAGAGCAGCGCAGTGACTACCCACTGTGACATATCATGTGTATGTATCCATTTATATTTGTGAGGCAGTCATACATTTGGATAGAAACACACACACACACACACACACACACATATACACACACACACATATACACACACACACATATAGAAATAGATAATAATCACTATCTGGCTACTGTGTATTTTAAATTACTAGTGTGGTTATCAGTATTGTCATTGAAGCAAATGGTTCTGAGGAGTTGTATTATATATGCAACGAATAACAGAACGTCTGTGAAATATTTTATATCTTAGTGTGCTTGATCACATTTTGTTATTCTCTCATACAGCGGGCTTTTTTTTTTTATAGTTTTCCACTGAAGTCAGTTCACACAAGACATTAAAAAGTGATTCACACCAGAACCAGCATACTCGTAATTAAGAAGACAACTGAATTAAAACTCAACCTTGATCTCTGCCCTTTTTTTTGTTTTTCCTGCTTGGAGTAATATTTAATAGGTCAGGTCAATATTTCCTAGTTGTCAGGTTTAGGCAGACGTACTTTGTTTATTCCCGCATGAAGGGAGGGTTCTTTGTGGCCTTTGAGATCGATGCCCTCCCCTGAAGCCTCTGGCATTATAGAGCAGAGATTTAGAGCTCCCTCTTTAGCCACCCGGCACACTGTGGTGATTGATAGATGTGCTGCTTATGAACTGGGCTAGTTAACTAACGGAACATGCTCGTAATACAATCGTCTCTGACACGACGCCAACTTAAAAAGCCGGTGCTTTGCAGTCGGTTCAACAGCACGCTTCCCAAGGAGTGGGACCAGCAAGGGAGCCCTGATTTGAGATCATTT
>NC_137921.1:70449846-70460478 GCF_963457725.1 Sprattus sprattus | reverse complement strand
AGAGGAGAGGAGAGGAGAGGGGAGGGGAGGAGAGGGGAGGAGAGGAGAGGAGAGGAGAGGAGAGGAGAGGGGAGGAGAGGGGAGGAGAGGAGAGAGAGGAGGAGAGGAGAGGAGAGGAAAATAAATACAAACAAGATACGCTAAAAAAAAACAAAAGGAAAAGGAAAAATAACCCCCCTCACACAAACAAACAAAACAAAACAAAGCAAATAAAATCATTCTCATAAAAATTCTTAGTATCAATCAATTCATGTACTCAGAAGTTTAGCTGTAGCACTTTCATTTACCTTTTTACCATTCTTTAATCCCCCCCCATTTTTTTAGAAAGGCTTTAAGTCAGTGATAACATTATAATAACTAAATTCAGTTCTTAAACATTAAGTTAAAGACACTTTTAAGAGCCACACTGGCTCTTTTGTTCCAGACCCTTCCATTTTATTTCTCTGTGACAGCCACACCACTGTTGGTCCTGAATATAAAATAGAACATTAACAGCAATATAGTCTCTCCTTGGCAACTGAATATTTAGGACCAAAAATAATCAAATTCCAGGACAAATTCTCCCCTAGTTTCTAATCATTCTATAACAACACTAACCAACCCTGTCAGCCTTGAACATCCAACACACAAGTGTGTTAACGTTTCACATTCTCCACAGAAAACACACCCCTCCCATACCTCTGGATCTACGTGGGTCTGTGTCTGTTTCTAGCTATTGTTCCATGTACAATTCTCCACTGGAGATCAGCCTTCTGTTTTGAATTGGGCACTTGTACAGAGACCACAGAGTGCCTTCAGGTGGAGAACTTGATCGAAAAAAAACACACCACCTGAGTGCCCTCTTGCTGGTGCCGTTTAAGATCGACAGCTGTGCAGTTTCATATTGAGGAGAATAACTTGCCTCGGAGACAGGAGGCGCTGTTTTGCCTCATCTGGGACCACATTCTGAATTCCTGTAATCAGTTTTTGGTTGATGTGGACCAAACGAGTTTCAGAGAGGCTCGCTACCTCCTCCATAGAGCATAGCGAACCCATCGCTATTACATGTTGTTTGAGAGAGGGGGGTGCAGTGGGGGGGTGCAGTGGGGGGCGGGGGGGGGGGGGGGGGCTCTAGCAGGCAGCTTTAACCATCCAGTCAGCAGGCCTGTGCATGGAGATTCAATTAATATGCTGAGGACACTGTGAGAGCACACTGTGGTTGCTCTTTTTCTCTCTGTGTCGCCTCTCTCCCTCCCTCTCTCTCTCTCTCTCTCTGTCTCTCTCTCTCTCTCTCTTGCACACACACTTACACACACACACGTGCACACACACACGCAAACACACATACATCAAAAGCACACATACAAACATTCACACATGCATACACACTCCTACACATGCATACACACTCCTACACACACACACACACACACACACACACACACGCACACACACACACACACACACACACACATACTAACATTCATACATGCACACACACACATTGTGGCTCATTAATCAGCCCTGTCTCTACATCTCCGGCGCTCCCAAAGGAGAAAATAAAGAACAGCCATAATTGATCGTTTGTCGCCGGTAATTAAACTCCACAATATCCCCTCCCTACCCCTGAGCCACAGCACCTTTTCATTATTAATTTGGACTGGAGGGACTGAATGTGTTTGGACTTCAGAACCTCTGGAATGGATCTGGCTCTGATTTGGCCCCGATCCGGGCCAGGCGGCTTCTGGATCCAGTAGCATTTTGGGAGTAACAACGACAATAAATATATTGCAATAAACCATTACGAGGTATTTCTCCACTGATATGTCTAGAAACTGTTTTTAAGACAGAGGGATTTGACCCCAAACTGATTCAGGAACAGCGTGTGTGTCTGAGGGTTATTTTTATAATTTGCGTTAGTAGAGACATTGGGCCTCATTCTCGATCATTTTCTGAAGTTCTTCTGAAATGTTTCTTACGGAGTGCGAAAAAAAACGTAAGCAAAAGACCTCCGCTGCATTCTTGCACGCTTAAAAATGTGTTCATAAGCAGCAGAAGTCTTCTGAGCTGGCTCCCCCGGAAGAGCTTTTCTTAAGTTGAACGCGCGTTCAGGTGCACCTGGATTTGCATACATACACACACGCTTATAAGGAGCTGGCGGGACAGTAACAGCAGTAATGTGGTTAGTCTGAATCGACCGAGTCTGCCCGAAAGCAGCTCAGTAATTTTTCTAAATTTCTATCTGTCTGCAATACCGCTCTCGGCCTCTACGCAACTTCGGCGCTCTCACACTTGCAAGGCATAGACAGTAGAAGAAAGCACACACAGCAATTGAGTGGTAATGCAACACTTGATACAGGACTGTAAATTGTGTGTTTTCGCCTGGAAGTCTCTATAAATATGGCACCTTTATGAACGAAATTAAAAAGAGTGAACGTTCACAGACACCAGAATGAATGCGTTCACAGTATCGTTCATCAGGCAGTAATACAGTACATTCAGTTCATGTTCACCAAAATTATGAACGAGTTCATGAACTTTCTTTCAATGAACGTGTTCAGACGCAACACTGCAAATGAGAATAGTCTGGATTGCTGTACTTGCACAGACTAGACTCACATCCTGGTGTAATCCTTAAATTTATTTTATGACATCAAGATGCCTCGTAGAATCATGACTATAAATGTGAACGTAATTGTTAATTATACAAATATTCTCATATTTATTATTATTATAATTATTTAAGCCTAAATATTCGAGGAATCGCATTGAGGAATTGCATTTGGGAAGACTCGAAGTTCAGAAGAAATCCCAGATGAGGAAACGTTGGAGAATGGCAAATATTGTCCTAAATCCACTGAAGTGGAGTTCAGAAGAGAGTCCTTAAATTCTTTTCTAAACCTGATTGTTCAAATCCTTGATTGTGATTGGCTAAAAGCCGTTGTAAAATCCAGCATTACCTTACAATTTGACCTGATTACATTCCATATTACTGCGCAGCGAATGGCAAGGCATTAATATAGCGCATTTCATACCCAGTGTTCCATCTGGCTGTTGCGTTGCTTCAAGGGTTGCGTGGCAACGATTTATTTAGGAACTATAATTTTTAGTGGCGGAAGAATGAAGGTTTATCATTAAACTATTGTTTCTTAAATTGAATTGTCTTTATTTATGAAACCATATCAAATATGTGTAGTAACAGGTTTAGAAAACTAATAAGCCCCGCGAGTCCGTGCTTTGCGCTGATTTCGCGTCGTGCCTAACAACTCCCTTACCTGTTCTAAAATCAGCGCAAAGCACGGCCTCTTGGGGCTTATTGCTTAACTCAAGTGTGTTTGAGAATGAGGCCCATTGATAGTAATACCACAGTTTAATTCCCCTGTATTCAAATGATAATCAGTTTTAGAAACTGTTGAAAAAGTTAGTAGTTTTGTAATTCCTAATTAATATTATATAAAAATCTCACCATTTGAGATTGAGATTAATATAAATAGAATTTCATGAGCTCTGTGTAGGTTGTTAAATAATAGGAATATATAATCTTGAATTGGCAGGCCTTTGTTACCTGTTTGAGCATGTAGGGAATCAAATAAGCATAATCACCATCCTCTCATAACTTTGATTTTTAGTTTATATAGTACATTCTGGTCATTCCTCAGTAGAACATAAAATATAATTTGATGACCACAGTATTTTTTACTTTGTAGTATATATAGAAATCCAAAAGCTTCTGTGTCTTTTTTTTTTACAAGGCAGGGGAGCATTCACAGTCAGTCCACTCTTCTCAATAAAAAAAAGCACTTTCAGTAAAAGAAGGCGACCAAGGACAAGAAGAATCTCTATCGGACGTGTCTATGTTCTTCTGAATGCAATGTCTGCTCCAGTTTCCGAATGAAAAAAATGCACTAGGCTTTAAAAAAAGTAACTAGGTTCCACCAAGGCATGTAAATAAAGCTCTCTGAAAATGTATATCAGTGAAGAAAAAAACTGTTGTGATGTAGGCATAGAGCAAGCCTGTCATCATTAAAAAGTGGTGTGGTTATATCTCATGGTCCTGTAGTCTAGTGTGAAATCTAAACAAAAAGCTGTTGGTCGTGCACAGTCCTCGGCCTGTAAATGGGAAACAAATCGGGTGCTCCGACCATTCCGTAAACTATTCCAGTCAATCAACACTATGCTTCAGGAGCACAGAATTGATTTACTATTGAGTTAAAATATCAACAACCTTTAGCAAGAATCGAGGACTGAACCTTTAATGATGTTGGATAGGTGATGAGTTTACACTCTTCACCTTTCATCTGTCTTCTCTTCCCCCCTCCTCTTCTTTTCTTTCCTCTCGGTTCCCTTCTTTAATCCTTCTGTCCTTCCTCCTGCCCCGGCGGTGAGCACCTCGCCTCAGACACACACACACACACACACACACACACACAGCACACACACACACACAGCACACACACACACAGCACCTCGCCTCAGACATTGATCTGGGCAGACAGGCACTCTGACACCTCAAGGTGTATCTTGAGTAACAGGCGCCCTCACGGCCCCCTTCATGTGAGCGGCTCTGCTGCAATCAAAGCACTAGCACACGCACAAACGCACACGCACACACACTCACACACACACACACACGCACACACACACACACACACACACACACACACACACACACACACACTCACACACACACACACACACACACTCTCACACACACACACACACACACACACACACACAGACACACACACACACACACACACACACACACACACACACACACACATACACAGACACAGACACAGACACACACACACACACACACACACACACACACACCGTGTCACAAGGCCCCTGCCACCGACTAGGTCATTAAGACTCCACTGCTCTCTTTTTGTCTCTCTCTGTCTCTCCATCTTCTCTTACTCACTATCTCTCTGTCACACACACACACACACACACACACACACACACACACACACACACACACACAGTTTCTTTCTGTTTCACTTTCTCTTCCCCACTTTCTCATTTCTTTTTCTTATTTCTTTATTTTCTCCCTTGTGTTCTCCCTTGTGTGTGTGTGTGTGTGTGTGTGTGTGTGCCTACTTCATTTGAGCAGGCATATGAGACTCAGTCTGATGTGCCAGACAGCTTCACGTTTATTCATTGTGTGGATGAGGACCAGATTTAGCTCTTCATATCTACTTCTTAGCAAACCCTTGCAAGCCTGCTGATTGCTGTCGGCCTTGTGGTCACATGTGGAAAAAGTCATGGTGTGCAATTCAAACCATGATATGTGCTTTCCTTATGTGATACCACCTGTCTTCCAGGGACAAGGCATTCATATTACATAAGACACTGATGTGACTAGCTGTCGGTCATCCGTGTGTGTATACGTTTAAATGTCATCAGCGGGTTGCCAGTGCTTAAATAATAGATCTGTTCAACTTTCAGTTTTATCTCAGGTTATCTCAGGTACCGAGGGCAGAACTCTCCGGAAAGAAACATGCACACAGTACGTTTAAGGCACGAATGAAGGTGTCCTGAAGGTGGAGGTGGGAACTCTGGAAAATTGCAGGGGCCTGCACATTCTCCTCACACAAAAAGCTCTGTCCATTGCGCTCTCTCTCTCATTCTCTTTCTCTCTTTCTCTCTTTCTCTCCTTCTGCGCTCGGCTTTGTCTCGTTTGTCTTTCAGCGTTTATCTGCCCCTGAGAGTCAAATAATTGTTGAATAGAGCAGAATAATGACTTTTTGGTATCTGCATCGTTATCAACCAAGTCACATGATGCACTCTGTTTTCAACCAAATCCTCTCTCTCTCTCTCTCCTCCTCTCTCTCTATCTCTCTCTCCTCCTCCCTCTGTCCTTCACTGCTCTCTTCTAGCTCTGTCCTTCCATCTCTTATTATCCCTCTCTCTTGCCTCTTGTCTTTTGTTCAAGGCCCCCCCCTAATGTTGTGCTGCATGATGCGCTTGTCAAAGACAGGTGCCAAATTTGGTATCGTAACCCCCCCCCCCCCCCCCCAAACCTGCTCCGTGATGTGACTCGCCGCTTAATGAAACGCCATTGATATGCATGCAGGACCTCCTGTGGAACAGCTGTCTCCCCCCACGCTCCCCATAATTGCTCTTCATCCTCGGCCAACTTGTCTGGATTTCAGATGGTTTCAGGGTGTGTGTGTGTGTGTGTGTGTGTGTGTGTGTGTGTGTTGGTGTGTGTGGGTGGGTGTGTGTGTGGTCTAGAGCTTGGCTGGGATGAAAAAAAAAATATCCATCCACCAACCCAAGGCACTAGGCCCTCCTCATCCTCTTTCACCAACCAGTCTACCCTATTCCTTCGAGAGAGAGAGAGGGAGAGAGAGAGAGAGGGAGAGAGAGAGAGAGGGAGAGAGAGAGAGAGAGAGAGAGAGGGAGAGAGAGAGAGAGAGAGAGAGAGAGAGAGAGAGAGAGAGAGAGAGAGAGAGAGAGAGTGTAGGTGAAGGAGTGTCATTCCCTCTCATGTCACAACTGCTTCATGAGAAATCCCCAGTCACTTGGAGTAGCTGGGAGTGGGTCCATGCTGCTGCTGCTGATGCTGCTGCCATAGCTGGTGGTTTTTGTGGCGGCGAGGACATTATGCTCCGAATCCCTAATCCCCGTTTGTAATTAAATGTGTGCTGACGAGCCTGTGAGCAGGTTACATAAACACTGCCCGTCCCTTCCCGCTGCTCGCTGGAGGGAGGAGGAGGAGAGGGAGAGAGAGAGATGGAAAGAAAGAGAGAGGGAGGGAAGAGAGAGAGAGAGAAGAGAGGTTGTGAGGATGCAGTTGTCTCCTTCACAATGCCCTAGTGGGGACTCTGAATTATTCAAATTGGCCTGAGATGATAGTCACTGGATCATTTGGTCCTACCCGATTGAGTACTGTGTGTGTGTGTGTGTGTGTGTGTGTGTGTGTGTGTGTGTGTGTGTGTGTGTGTGTGTGTGTGTGTGTGTGTGTGTGTGTGTGTGTGTGTGTGTGTGTGTGTGTGTGTGTGTGTGTGTGTGTGTGTGTGTGTGTGTGTGTGTGTGTGTGTGTGTGTGTGTGTGTGTGTGTGTGTGTGTGTGTGTGTGTGTATGTGTGTGTGCGCATACATACATACTCCAGTAGAGGGGGACACATACATGAACATGCACGATAAATCAGGCTAGCAAGTCACAGAGCAGAAATCTGAACATGTGCCAGAGGGTCTCCCTTGTGTGTGTGTGTGTGTGTGTGTGTGTGTGTGTGTGTGTCTCTCTACATGTTATCCACTTGCAGTTCTGCAGTTCATCGTGTAACTGCCTTTGCTTTAGCGGCCTCCTTCGCCATCTAGTGGCCATGAGCATACCTGACATCACAAGCAGGAATGTGTTAGTCATATTTAGTAGTCATATACAGGGTGCGATTTGTGGGGTGGGATGGGGGGGGGGGGGGGGATCTCCCACATCGCAGGTGTGGCCGTTGCAGAAAATTAAATATTTCATGTGTTTCATATATTCAAGTTTGCATTAAATGTTCAACTGTTCAAAATGTTACCTAATAGGGCCTACCGTTGACGAGAAGAATCAGGCCTATTTATTGCTTGTTTTTTCATGACCCCCCCCCCCCCCCCCAAAAAAAAAACATCCCCCCTCTGTTTTTTTTGACAAATCACACCCTGGTCATATATCTATACTGTATATATGCATTATATATGCATTATCTCCCTGTGGCCCTCTAGATATCATTGTGTATGTATATATTCATGTATTGGCTCATGATCTTAAATGTGTTTGGCATTGTACTAATGTCAGATCACAATATCATTGGATCCAGTGTCCAGATTCTTGTGTTCTAATATAAATGCACTCAATGGCATTTGAGAGTGTTTCTGTGTGTATGTGTATCTATGTGAGGATGTGTATGTATGTATGTTTTTGTGTGCGTTTGTGCATGTGTGCTCTGTGTGTGTGTGTGTGTGTGTGTGTGTGTGTGTGTGTGTGTGTGTGTGTGTGTGTGCGCGCGTTTGTGCATGTGTGCACTGTGTGTGTGTGTGTGTGTGTGTGTGTGTGTTTGAGAGAGAGAGAGAGAGAGAGAGAGAGAAAGCGAGATCGAGAAGAGCAAGAGAGAGAGAGAGAGAGAGATCAAGATCGAGGAGAAAGAGAGAGAGAGAGAAAGAGAGATCGAGAAGAGCAAGAGAGAGAGAGAGAGAGATCAAGATCGAGGAGAGGAGAGAGAGAAAGAGAGATCGAGAAGAGCAAGAGAGAGAGAGAGAGAGAGAGAGAGAGATCAAGATCGAGGAGAGGAGAGGAGAGAGAGAGAGAAGGGGGGGGGGAGAGGCTGCTAAGGCCACTAAGCTGCTGAAAGTGCACTCTTTCCCTCCAGGCAGATAGGCGTGTTGTGTTGCTTGGCCAGGCGGTGTGGAGTGTTCCTCTGTGTGTGTGTGTGTGTGTGTGTGTGTGTGTGTGTGTGTGTGTGTGTGTGTGTGTGTGTGTGTGTGTGTGTGTGTGTGTGTGTGTGTGTGTTGGCGTGTTGTGTTGCTCGGCCAGGCGGTGAAGAGTGTTCCTCTGTGTCTGCTATAACCCTCCCCATCAGGTCACATGACCAGGATTACTCTGGGATAATGCTTATGGCTAAGAGCCTCTTGTGTTCAGAGGAGCCATTTCACACTCAGTGCATATGAGAGAGAGAGTGAGATGGTGTGAGAGAGCGATGGAGAGGGAGAGGGAGAGGCAGAGAGAGTGGAAGACCGAGAGAGAAAGAGGGTTTATGTGTGTGAGAGAGAGAGAGAGAGAGAGAGAGAGAGAGAGAGAAGGAGAGAGAGATAGGGTTTGTGAACTGTGAAATTTCCAAGGTACACATGTACTGCTGTTTCTCGATGAGGCTAAAGACATTCAAGTCTGCTCTTGAACTGACGCAGCACTGCACACATTTGGACATTTTATCTCCAGGACAACTTGTGACGATAACGCATTAAGATTCTTTAGAGAATAGGCTTGACGCAGAACAAGAGAGAGAGAGAGAGAAAGAGAGAGAAGGAAAGAAGGGAATTAAGAAAGAGAGAGATAGAGAGAAAGAGACGTTTGAAGTGCTCTTAAAAAGACTCGCCCCAGTCCTCCGTCCGTTAGTGACTGACGTGGAGTCAGTGTGACGTGGAGTCAGTGTGACGTGAACTTCATTGTGGATGAGGAGACGCACGGCAGTTCATATCCAGGAGCAGTCCCTTTTGTGAGGGAGAGAGAGAGAGAGAGAGGAGAGAGAGAGAAGGAGAGAAGGAGAAGATGAGTCGATGGCGTGTTTACTTTTTGTGTAACCTGTCGAACACAGTGAGTGCCGCAGACCCTGCTCAAGAGAGGAGAGGGAGAGAAAGGGAGAGAGAGAGAGAGATAGAGAAGAGAAGAGAGAGAGAAAAATCCTGCCGAGCTAAAGCTGTGGAGCTTTCATGTTAATAACCTCTTCCCCCTGCTGTCTTTGGCAATTTCACTGGTAATTATGTAAAGTGGTGCTGACTTCAATTTTCAGCCCCCTTCTCACTCCCCCCCCCCCCCCCCCCTTTGAAAAGCACATCACTTCATTAGCATCTAAAACGAGTCGGGAGAGCTGCCGATATCTCTCCAAAGAAACCCCCAGCTGTGCCAGCGTTGTGTGTGTGTGTGTGTGTGTGTGTGTGTGTGTGTGTGTGTGTGTGTGTGTGTGTGTGTTTGTGTGTGTATGTGTGTGTGTGTGTGTGGTTTGGCTATGTGCATGCATATCTGTGTGTGAGTGAGTGTGTAGGTGATTGTGTACCCTTACGTTACAGCATATAGATTTTGTGTTTGTGTGTGTGTGTACTCACAGTATCAAAGCATACACACATACACACACTCCATGATCATTGAGGAAGGGAGCACGCTACTCGGGAGCTGTAATCAAGACATCACACAAGCACTGTTCTGAGCGTCGAGCGTCGTGTTTGCTCCTCGAGTGCATCGGAAACATCACACGAGACGCCTTCAGAGCCTGCCGAGAGAGGGAGAGAGAGAGAGAGAGAGAGAGAGAGAGAGAGAGAAATGGAGAAAGCGAGATAGAGAGAAAGAGAGAGAGAGAGAGAGAACTGGATAGAGAGAACTGGATAGAGAGAGAGAGAGAGAGCGAGAGAGTGAGAGAGAGAGACAGAGAGCGAGAGAGAACTGAGAGAGAGATAGAGAGAGAGAGAGAGAGAGAAGAGAGAGAGAGAGAGAGAGACAGAGAGCGAGAGAGAACTGGAGAGAGAGAGAGAGAGAGAGAGAGAGAGAGAGAGAGAGAGAGAGAGAGAGAGAGAGAGAGAACTGGAGAGAGAGAGAGAGGGAGACGAGGCACTGGAGAGCTGGAGGTGAACAGCCTGTGTTAATGCTTAAATACTCCCCAAGGTGCCAGCAGGTGTTGATTGAAGTCAGATCTGGGCGTATCCAATGAAGAGCCAAACCCCGGCTCTATAAGGGCTAGATCCTTGCCTATTCAGGGCCAGACCTGTATGCTATGAAGAGCCAAACCCCAGCTCTATAAGGGGTAGATCCTATTCAGGGCCAGACCTGTATGCTATGAAGAGCCAAACCCCGGCTCTATAAGGGCTAGATCCTTGCCTATTCAGGGCCAGAGGTGCACCTAGACCAGGCCAGATCTGTGCCTTCTCAGGGTCTGGCCTCTCCCTGTCCGCT
>NC_137921.1:70434846-70444846 GCF_963457725.1 Sprattus sprattus | reverse complement strand
TAATGGCACTTTGTACACCATAAACGTAATTCAGTTAAACAGTTAAATTAAAGTTAGCCCAAGAGAACTCAGTAATAAAAAAATCAGTGATTTATTATCTTCAAATTTAGTTATAATTATAATAGTTATACTTTTATAGCAAATTTAACCACATATCGCATAGTATCACTCATGTCGAGTGAGTAGTTAAGCTAGTCCAAAGCTTGTTCTTTAAGAACATATACGTATATTTATGTATACTTTAGCCATTGCTGCATGTATAGAATGGATCTAGCTTCATCAATGTGCCCAGACCTCTAAATCTTTAATAAGGTTTTGTTTTTGTTTTGTGTTGTTTTTTTTGGTTTGGTTTGGTTTGGTTTGGTTTGGTTTGGTTTGGTGTGGTTGCCATCAGGTTTCCAATCTAACTCATTAGCATCCCCTGCTGTTGGCGGCGTGCCCCATGCCTTGCCAAAAGATGCTACTCACCCCTTCAATGGCCTGTAGCCTGCGGCCCGCTGGGCAAACAGCCCTGCGACCAGAGCAACCAGTGCACCTGCAGATGGTGGCTAAACATACTCATATTAAACACACACACACACATCCTGTACATGTATACTGCATAGACGGAAATGTAAAGGCATATGCTTACTAGATAAGGCACACACATAGTATATTTAAATTAATGCATAATGCAGTAGTTATGTTAAATATACATGCATATAAAAAACACTTGCTAATGCACAGACATGTACACACAGCAATATAGAAATATATGTGTGTACAAACACATACAAATAGAATTATAGTCGCCACACGCAAACACCTGCTTACTCACACTAATAAAACGACACAAGCTGAAGAAGCCATCCACACCTACATATTCTTGTGAAGCACGGTCGCACAACAACAGAAACGAATGCTGAGCTGGTGCTGTATTTCACCCACCTACTGCTTATATAGGCATCAGCTCACTATGATTTCATCATCTCACAAGTCAGCTATGGCATTAATGTCAATACAGAAGACGCATATTATACTTTTCATTTTCTAACGCTAACAACCATATCTTATTAAGTTCGAGACACACACATCACTCTCTCCTGTCATACGGATGATGTTGTGGACGTCCGCCCATCTTCTCTCATTCGCCCATCACCGACGTTTTCACAACACACACACACACACACACACACACACACACACGCACTGCCACTCTTCATTGTATTGGGCTCATCTAACCCTGAGCTAAGTCACATGTAGTGCTTGCTCTGCATCGCCACCCAGACGGGCTCTATGGGGTCAGCCCGTAGGCCACTGTACGGTGCTGGTGCTTGTTGGACCGAGGCTGTTTGCTTCCACTGTTCTGTTGCGGTTGACGGCACATGACGGATCCTGGCTACATGGATGGATGTTCGACCCAGAACGTTTATAGCTCTAAACTCATTTGAACACCAGATCATGACAATCATGTTTTGGTGTATGTAGATCGCAGGCTTTATGTACGTGTCTGAAAGAAATAGAAATGTATTAGAAATAGCAAAAAGTCTGGGTCATCAAATCCGTTTAGCCAGTGACAGTTGGCGGCCATTTTAGATATGTAAAGAAACCTTTATACTTTAGATATCTTTAGCAGAAAAGCCCAGAAGGACTGTCATTACTAGAGAACTTCATTACGATGATAACACAGTTATTATGTGGAAACAGCCTTTTATCTAAACACCTCCTATCTCAGCAGTCTTTGCGCTGAGGTCCCTCCCCATTTCAGATAAGACGGTGCATTTCAGAACAGCTTTAGTCAGTTAATGACTCCAAAGTAGAGCGCTGTGATGTTACCCATCACAGCCTGACACAAAATGGCCGCCCACTGCCTGAATGTGCCCGTCCCCGGAAGGTGGAGTTTCTGTGATTTTGGATGTCTGCAGCTGTAACCTTGAAGGATGATTTCATCTGTCACTTATTCTTCCCCATCTAGATTGTGTCAGGATAAACTGTAACTCCAGTAAGTCACCACTCCACTTTTTTTGCTCTTTTAAAGAATATATTATGTGTACAGTACAGTGTGGGGGCATTCAACCTGAACGATAGAAGCATGACGTTATTGTATGATAACAATACAAGTGTAAACGTCTGTGTTTCAGCAGTATTAGAACGTTTTATTATGAGCCAATTGCAAGACATGACACATCAAGCTGACCTAATTCAATATCTTTGGGATTGGAAAGGCTGATCATTTTTAATTAGCGTCTCCTGTCCTCTCCCCCGTAGCTTTAGTGGAAAGACTCGAGTGAGTGAGTGAGTGTGTTATTAGGAGCTGCTCTTACTCATACAGAGGTTCTATCTACTGGCCTCCAAAACATTTCCAAAGCGTGACTTAGGCTTATAATGAGGTCTCCAACTTTGCTACTCAAGGTCCCTGCTCTTGGTCTTTTTTTTTTTTTGCCTTGTGTGCACTCAGATTCACTCCTGAGTTTGTGACTGACAGATCAATGAAACATCTGACTGCATACATTTAATGCAATCCCACCTGGCTGCCTGACTTTGTCATTGCTATTCCAAACGGTCAGGTCTGAAGCAGCCAGAGCAGCAGCAGGCCCAGTGCTAGACTATGAGAGCAGGAAGATATAAAGACCAGAAGGATGAGGTTGAGCAATGGTCAAGGTCACGGAGGACGTGATGTCTGATCGACGTGCAAATGATTTCTGAGAGCAGTGGACCAACGTTGGGTAATTAAGATTTGAAATGAAGATGCAGTGGTGTGTGTGCGTGTGCGTGTGTGTGTGCATGTGCGTGTGCGTGTGCGTGTGCGTGTGCGTGTGCGTGTGCGTGTGCGTGTGCGTGTGTGTGTGCGTGTGCGTGTGCGTGTGTGTGTGTGTGTGTGTGTGTGTGTGTGTGTGTTTGACTAAATTACCTGGCTGAGGTGAGGGTAGTGTGAACACCTAGAGCAAACTTACTATGAAGAGAGCTTCAGAGGAGTGCTCCTGGTGAAATAAAGTGGAGTGTGCGTGTGTGCGTGTGTGCGTGCGTGCGTGCGTGCGTGCATGCCCACATCCATTGAGGCCAGAGAGCTGGTGTAATTGGAATCAATTATTAATACGACCCTACCACTAAGTTTGGGCTGTAATCAGTGGCATTGATCTCCTTTGAATGGAGGAGTGTTTGTGATCGGGCTTGGAGCCAAATCGACCAGAACCAGAGACTACAGAGGAGAACCACGAGTTTGGCAAAAGTAAAAGACACAAAGTCAGGGAGCCTTAGCAAAGAATCTTTGGATTCATTTTGGATGAATCTTTTTTTTAATAGACTTTATTGGCAAGGAGAGGAATTGATTTCTAAAGGCAAACGTTTTCTACAGGACTCCACACATTATATAAAATGTACACTCGATAAAAAAGCCTGGGAGATTTGACTATTTTGTCTTTGAAATGTAGATGGGGCATTATGGATTGTGTGAGGAGAATTCCACTGAAGTGGAATAAATCTACCTTTTCAATCCAAGCTGTGAATGCTTGGGGACCTCTTATGAGTAAAAGCAGTTGCCAGATACACTGTTTTAAAAAAAAACTTAACTGTACATGTAAGGTAAACAGGAGTATCCATTTGCGTCTTTGTGAAATATGAATATCAATGACAATGACTGTGAATATTGTTGCTGCTTACCAGGTAATGGGCAAACCCAATCTTTGCTTTGAAGAGAAGACGTGATATAGTATGGTTTTCACTAGCACCATCTTTTTCCTTCTTTGTAAAAGAATATAATTTTGTCCAACGACTATTAAATTACAACTACTATAACTATTACTACAATGTGCTTTTGGTGGGGTTAAATGCATTTATGTGACCGTTTGACCAAGGTCACAAGGTCACCTACAAGGTCACAAGGTCACCTACTCTCTGTCCAGGGCACATTTGTGTGGGTACATGTCACTAGGCAGACATGAGAGCAAAGCAAATATTGGGTTTGCAGAGTGACACTTAAAGAGTCCAAACTAACAAGTCATCATTCTCAGGCAAGGGCCCCGAGACTCTGTACGCCGGCCAAAAGCTGAATGACAACGAGTGGCATTCAGTACGAGTGATCCGGCGCGGTAAAAACTTGAAACTCGTGGTGGACGATGATGTGGCTGAAGGTATGGAGCAAACACATTTGAAACAAAAAACACAGAAACAAGTGCTGACTCTGTATCTAGTCTTGATGTATCTAGTCTAGTCGAGTGCTGACTGTGTATCTAGTCTTGCTGTATCTAGTCTAGTCGAGTGCTGACTGTGTATCTAGTCTTGCACCACAGGATGTATTTTAAAATGACCCAAGATGTGTATTGCATATTTTTGGACAATGCAATGGAATGTGGGGTTAGAACAGTGTGTGTTTTTATAGCGAAGTTGATACATTCTGAAATGCATCCATTGCCTCACAAACTCAAAGTATTTGTGCGGAGTCAATTAGAAAGCAATGAAGGAGACAGGTTCTTTTGTAAAGTTCTGACCAACTTTAGAAGAAAAGCCTGCCACCAATTGGAAACAAGTCCCTCAATTGCTCAAGTCATGTTTAGCCCCGCTACACTTCCTCTTAATCACACAAACACCAATTTCTTGTCTCGACTCATGCAGGCGTGTGTATGGAGGCGAGTGCACCTGTGTAGTGTATCTGACAGGCAGTTGTCGGGGTGTAGGAACACAGTGAGGCAACACTAATGAATTGAACGGCAGTAAAAGTGACTGTGCTGTGGGGAAGAGCCGTCAGCATGTGATTATCTTCTGCTCCTGTGTTGTTTAATGAGGCTGGAAATCGTTTCAAATTAAAAGGGAATCAATCAAGCTTGAGGAGGGAGGGAGGGGGGGGGGGGGGGGGGGGGGTGCACGTGTTTGTGTCGCCATGCTGCTCCTCCAATAGGAGGATGTTTCCTGTCTGGAAAGGAGAAGGAGACAGCTGGTCTAACGTCTTTTTTCTTTCTTTTTTCAATCTTTCCTTCTGTTCTCCCTTCCTTTTTTCCTGCCTACGTTCTCTCTTTTCCCATTACCTTCTCTATGTCCTTCGCCTTCTGTCCTTATCTATCTATCTATCTATCTATCTATCTGTCTGTCTGTCTGTCTATCTATCTATCTATCTATCTATCTATCTATCTATCTATCTATCTATCTATCTATCTATCTGTCTGTCTGTCTGTCTGTCTGTCTGTCTGTCTGTCTGTCTGTCTGTCTGTCTGTCTGTCTGTCTGTCTGTCTGTCTGTCTGTCTGTCTGTCTGTCTGTCTGTCTGTCTGTCTGTCTGTCTGTCTATCTATCTATCTATCTATCTATCTATCTGTCTGTCTGTCTGTCTGTCTGTCTGTCTGTCTGTCTGTCTGTCTGTCTGTCTGTCTGTCTGTCTGTCTGTCTGTCTGTCTGTCTGTCTGTCTGTCTGTCTGTCTGTCTGTCTGTCTGTCTGTCTGTCTGTCTGTCTGTGTCTGTCTCTGTCTGTCTGTCTGTCTATCTATCTATCTATCTATCTATCTATCTATCTATCTATCTATCTATCTATCTATCTATCTATCTATCTATCTATCTATCTATCTATCTATCTATCTATCTATCTATCTAATTATCTATCTAATTATCTATCTATCTATCTATCTATCTATCTATCTATCTGTCTATCTGTCTATATGTCTATATGTCTGTCTGTCTGTCTGTACGTCTGTCTGTCTGTCTGTCTGTCTGTCTGTCTGTACGTTTCTCTTTTTCTCTCTCTCGCACCTCTCCAGGCCAGATGGCGGGTGACCACACCCGGTTGGAGTTCCACAGCGTGGAGACGGGCATCGTGACGGAGCGCCGCTTCATGACCCAGCCCCCGTCAAGCTTCATCGGGCACCTGCAGGGTCTCAAGTTCAACGGCATGCTCTACATCGACATGTGCAAGAACGGCGACATCGAGTCGTGCGAGCTCAACGCCCGCTTCGGAATGCGTTCCATCATCGCCGACCCCGTCACCTTCAAGACCAAGGGCAGCTACCTTGGCCTGGCCACACTGCAGGCCTACACCACAATGCACCTCTTCTTCCAGTTCAAGACCACCACGTCCGACGGCTTCATCTTCTTCAACAGCGGCGACGGCAACGACTTCATCGCGGTGGAGCTGGTGAAGGGGTGAGAGAGGGAGGGGGCAGGAGGGGTGATGTCATTTGAGTGGTTGTTTGCGTACTAGAGTAAAACGGGAGGTCTTGTTACTTCTCTTAAAGGCACCCAGTGCAACTTTCGAGGCTTAAAAATAAACATTCAATTTCTAGTCTTTTTTACACGTAGTAAGTTTCAATAACTCCATACCATTACATATCGACATTCAAGGAGCAAAGATGAGACGTCGTTGTGTGGTGAGAACTGATAGAAAATCGTAAACGACAACAATCGCCGCCATCTTCTTTATTTATTAGTGCCACCAATAAATAAAGCAGGATTCCAGTCAATGGAAAAAAGGGCCTCTCCCCACCGGCGATTGTTGTTGTTTACAATTTTCTATCAGTTCTCACCACACAACGACGTCTCATCTTTGCTCCTTGAATGTCGATATGTGATGGTATGGAGTTATTGAAACTTACTACGTGTAAAAAAGACTAGAAATTGAATGTTTTTATTTTTCGAGTCTCAAGCCTCGAAAGTTGCACTGGGTGCCTTTAATAGCCGTTATTCTGTAATGAATTAAAATGGGAATCATTTTTGAAGGATTTCTCGCACAAGAAGGCAGTTTCTTTTTAAGAGTACGATTTTGAAGGCGTAACAATCTCCATCGATTTCACTTGGAGGGCTTTTTTTTTGTTCTTATCCTGAGGGGAAATAGACTTCTTTCACTGCAAGGTCACATGCTCAAAACTAGGGCCACCAAACCAGGACAAATCAATTTGCCTACAGAGCCTAGAGAAAGCTTCAGAGGCCAGATTTTCCATCTTGAGATCAAAAGAAAAATGTTATCTATAAAGAAAGCAAAGGGAGAAAATGATAACATTTGGCCTTTTCCCGACCCTCCAAAGATTAGGTAGATCGTTTCGTCATGCTTTGCAGCTCCATTTTTAGTGATGTGACAGTTGAAGACGTCAGTTAAGGGACCATAAATTGATGAAAAAGCTTCACACTCACCCAACAGAAAAAAAGGTCTTTGATGTCTGTCTGGCAGAGGTAGCTTTCCCATCGTAAACGGTCACGCCACCGTCAAGCACGAGTGCACTTACGGATACCCATGTTTGAACAACAGAGAAGTGCTGTGACTGAAGTCAGTAGCTGTTTACGGTGACTGTTGGTTCAGTGTGAACAGTTGTGTCCTCTCACTGTCACTTTACCCACTTGAAGATACAGCTGCCTCTCTCTCTCTCTCTCTCTCTTTTTCTCTCTCTCTCTTTCTCTTTCTCTGTCACTCTCTCTTTCTCTATCTATCTCTATCTCTCTCTCTCTCTCTCTCTTTCTCTCTCGCTTTGTCTTTCTCTCTCTCTCTCTCTCTCTCTCTGAATGAGATGACAGACAGAGGAGTGCCCTTGTGTGTTGTGTTGTGTGAGGATAAGCACCCTTTAGGTGAGGGGCACTTGAAGGTGTAGTGGAGCAGTTGAGTAGCCCTCCTTGTGCTTCCTCTCCTCTCCAGGTTCATCCACTACGTCTTTGACCTGGGCAACGGCCCCAGTCTACTGAAGGGGAACAGCGACAGCCCCCTCAACGACAACCTGTGGCACAGCGTGGTCATCACACGGGACTCCACCAACACGCACACCCTCAAAGTGGACACCAAGTCTGTCAGCCAGGTGGTCAACGGAGCCAAGAACCTGGACCTCAAAGGTCAGCGCTGAAGCATGACACCCTTTTTTTTTTTTTTTGGCATTTGGCTTTTGGCCTTTATTTGATAGTTGAAGTGAATAGTGGGACAGGAAATGAGAGGGAGAAGAGGTGGCGAATGGACAAGAGAAATGACATCAGGCCGGAATCAAACCTGTGTCCTCCATGGGCATCAAGCCTGTATGTGGTCGGGGCTACTGTTTGAGCCACAGTGCCCTCATCCCCCCCACCCCCCATGACATCCTTTGACACCAGCTCACAAGCTCTTTGCTCTTGAGTAGTCTGGGACTGTGGGATATTCGAATAACAAAACGTTGTACAGAATGAATGAGTCAAAGGTGAAGTTTATTTATTATAATCCATTACACTTCAATTAGGAGGATTCATACAAATCCTCCATACACTCTGTGGTAGCCCAAGCTGCTCTTAGGCTCCCACTTAGGTTACAGTTTTTATCCATTGCTTTGGGCAATTTCACGAAACCGAAATTACATTCTCAAAGCTCTTAGTGCATTTGGCAAAATAGCCTATATGGTTCAGCACAACTACATAGATCACCTTCAAAAGGTCATATCTCACCCAAAACAGTTAAGTCAAGCTTCAAAACCAAATCATTTTCTCATAAAAATAGTCAGTGCCCCCAAAATGAAAAGTTCCTTCCCGAAAAGAAAAGGACATTCTCCAAGCTTTAAATATATTTGCCAAAATAACCTAGATGGTTTATCAAAACACTATGGCACACCTGCAAAAGGTCATATCTCTCCCAAAACAGACAACTCATCAATTAAAACTAAATCCTTTTCTCATACTGATAGTCAGTGCCCCCAAAATGAAAAGTCCCTTTGGCATTGTTTAAGCACTGCAGGTCAAAACGTTTAGATGTTTTGTCAGTATGTCAGTGGACCATAGAAATATCCCTCATGTGCAAATTTCAATCTTGGCTTAGTCCTTTGACACTGAATGGTTAGTGTAGTAGATGTTTTCTTTCCAGAATACTATGTGTATCAAACAGAAACAAATTCAAGAGGAGCCAACAAGGTTTCACATGACGAACTGTATTGGACTCATGCCATGGAAATTGTTACAGTATGTAATTGCAAAACAGAAACAGAAAATGTGTACAGCAAAAAAACACTGTCAAACAAAAAGAACATCAAAACTAAAATGAGTATAGCCTACAGTAGTAAACATACAGAAGGAAAGGAAGTCTTCAGTCTTCGTCCTCACTCTCCTGCTCAGCCTCACACTCACGTCTGTCTGGCCACAGATTCTCATCTACATCGCATCTTATGTTCTCCCTTGCAATGCAACGTGGGGAGAATCGGCGTGCATGCTGCAACCATCCCCTGCAATGATCAGCCGTTACATCCTCACAAGCAGCATCCATTGCTTGGAGGAGGGACCTCTGATTTAGAGCCCGATGCTCGTAGACCCTCCACCTCCAAGCTGAAAAAAACTCCTCAATAGGATTTAGAAATGGGGAGTAAGGGGCTAGGAGCACCATCACCATCCTTTGATGGGCAGCGAACCACGCCCTGATGAGCGGGCCACATGATAGTTGACATTGTCCCACACAATCACATATGTCGGCAAGTGAGGCCCTACCAAACACCCCTCATGTAGAGGGATAAGATCAACGTAAAGGCGGTCTAAGAACACCAGGAGCTTCTGGGTGTTGTATGGGCCGATACTTGGAATGTGGGTGACTAGCCCGTTTTCGGATATCGCAGCACACATTGTGACGTTGCCCCCGCGCTGTCCTGGGACAGTTGCCCTTGCTCGTTTGGTGCTTCCATGTTCATTCTTGTCAACTGTACTGAACTTTGTCAAGCCCTAGATGTTTGATGGAAGCATTTATACTCCTGGATAGCACCTGTCAGCTAACTAAAATTACTGAGTGATTGGTGATCGGATGTGAGAAACTCCCCCTTGATTAGTAAAGTTCTAGTTGCACCTGAAAAAATGAAGCCGATGATCCAAGAGATCCATATTACAGTATATACCATGATGTTTTTCATGGTATTATGTGCCTGAACGATTGTGACAGTGGAGTGAACTATTCTGCAGGTGATGATGTACAGAAGGAAACTATGCCAACATGTTTTGCAGCGAACAACCACTTGACTGAGAAGCAACAGTCAGTTTAGACCAGCAAGATGTATTCAATTGGTAATTGGGCTAACTGAAGGCAATTGTACCTAACCATTTGCACAGATGTGCTTAATCAT
>NC_137921.1:70409846-70429846 GCF_963457725.1 Sprattus sprattus | reverse complement strand
AGATTCATTCAGATGCATGCAGGATCGCCTCCGGGCTTCCCCATGTTATTGGCCCACTGCTGTTGGTTGCTATCTATAGACCTGTGGGTGATTGACCATCGCTTGAATGAACTGGTGTCTGTTAGGAGATGTTTGGTGTGTGTGTGTGTGGCGGTTGCGGGCGCAGGGGGAGGGTGCGTGTCATTAGACAGTTAGCAGGCATCCGGCTTAGCCACGGGGACGCTAATGAGCTGGGCTCTCTTCAGACGCATGTGGCCAGCAGTGGCTGTTTGACATTCAAATGAGTCTGACCCTTACATACAGAACCACCTAACCTTCCAGTGACACTCCCCTCCTCCTTCTCTCAAACCCCTCTCCTTCTCTCTCTCTCTCTCTCTCTCTCTCTGTTTTTCTCCCTCGCTCATTATAGAAGAAGCTTTATTGATGGAGTCGAGGTGTTAATGTGCGTTCCATTTTTAAGCAGCTCCAGCGTGTGATTGACCCTGGGGCGTCGGCAAACAGCACTCCATCATGATGACACTTTACAATCCTGGTCCTGGACATTTTCATTTCTGAGAGCATGCCATGGACATTCAGCTCAGTTGCTCAGTTTTCTTTTGTGAAAGCAGGCAGTGAGGAGTTTTGGTGAAATAGTTTTGGTGTATAAAAATAGACCTCCAAAAGTGGCACATATCTACATACTGTTGCTTAAAAAATAAAAAATAAAACCTAGCCAGGGAAGTCCAATTTTGGGAGTTGTTGTTGGAGCCTTTCGACCCATTTGGATGCTGGGGTGAAGGATGGCTTATCTGCCATGGGTTTTTATTTATTTTCATCTCCTCCTCCTCCTCCTCCAGAGGGCGTGGAGAGTGAAGAATCCTCAGTGTCTCCTGGATGGCTTCATTTGGAGTCTGGGTGTGTTCACGCTCAGCAACTGAGGCTGATTTTTCACTCTGGTTCTTTTGGACTCTGCCTCAGTCTCCTGGTGTGGACTGGTTTACTCTGGTTCTTTTGGACTCTGCCTCAGTCTCCTGGTGTGGACTGGTTTACTCTGGTTCTTTTGGACTCTGCCTCAGTCTCCTGGTGTGGACTGGTTTACTCTGGTTCTTTTGGACTCTGCCTCAGTCTCCTGGTGTGGACTGGTTTACTCTGGTTCATTTGGACTCTGCCTCAGTCTCCTGGTGTGGACTGGTTTACTCTGGTTCTTTTGGACTCTGCCTCAGTCTCCTGGTGTGGACTGGTTTACTCTGGTTCTTTTGGACTCTGCCTCAGTCTCCTGGTGTGGACTGGTTTACTCTGGTTCTTTTGGACTCTGCCTCAGTCTCCTGGTGTGGACTGGTTTACTCTGGTTCTTTTGGACTCTGCCTCAGTCTCCTGGTGTGGACTGGTTTACTCTGGTTCATTTGGACTCTGCCTCAGTCTCCTGGTGTGGACTGGTTTACTCTGGTTCTTTTGGACTCTGCCTCAGTCTCCTGGTGTGGACTGGTTTACTCTGGTTCACTCGGGCTGCAGCACTGTAGAGGCCCAAGCAAACACTAGGTGGCAGAAATGCATAGGGTGAATTGACGTGTGGGGGTAGGGGGTGGGAGGTTGAGTGTGTGTGTGTGTGTGTGTGTGTGTGTGTGTGTTTGCGGGGGGGGGGGGCAGACTGCAGCAGTGAGCTCAAATGAAATGCAATTTCCAGAGCATGAAATCGCCTCCCCTCGTTTTTTCACCTTAGCTTCGATACACACACAGCCCTCCTTATCCCTTAACCCCCCCGACCCACCCCCCACCCACCACCGCCCTCACAAAGAGTCATTTAATAACTGTTTTGATCACGCCATTGTCTTTGACACAATGCATTTGCAATTTCAGAATGATAGATGGATGGTTTTCATAAAATACTGAAGAAAAACCGTGTGCTTCACCTTTCGGTGTCTATGTATGTGTGTATATTCTATGTGTGTGAATATATATATATATATTATGTGTATACGTTGTAATGCTGTGTAAGTGGGATGCCAATTAGTGGGATGCAGGCTAGACTATTTGTTTGGTGGAAAATGAAATCAATGAGCCACTAAATCAGTACCTTGTATGAAATCAACATTGTGTTAGTTTATTATGTCCATCTGTCAGTGTGTGTGTGTGTGTGTGTGTGTGTGTGTGTGTGTGTGTGTGTGTATGTGTGTGTGTGTGTTCTTTATTTTATGCATAACCATATGGCCTATGCCACACACAGCTATACTAATGTGCCTATTACAAAAAGCTACTGAACTGTGGACATAAGATAAAGGCAAAAACACAAAACACACCTAATATTCAACAAATTATTTGTAGAAATAGGCTAGATTGCATTGACAAACTTTATTAAAATGACAGTAAATTGTTTAATTTGATTGATGGATTCTTAGAATTAGGCTAACATTCTGTATCTGATTTCACATTCGAAGTGACCGGTCCAATTCACCTTGCGATATTTCATTCCCACAAACTTGTTGCTCACCATATCCTAATTGATGTTTGAAGCTCACTCTCTTCCCTACTCTCCAACCCTGCTCCCTTTAGAGGGAGAAAGCCACTGCAGTATACTCTTGGAAACAAACAATGAAAGCTGTAGTTGACTGAAGGACACTCTATACAAAATCACAGCTGACATTCCTTGTACTTGCCCATGACAAGTGGAGAGTACGACCTGTGAACAAGTAGGCACTTTGCAATGAACTCTCCATTATATCTATAACCATTTATACTGTTAATTTTATCTATGAACTTTTGGAACGTTTGGAACTCCTTTTTGCAAGTAGCTTTAGTTAACCAAACTGGATTTTTTTCATTAGGGTAGCTTTGCTGTAGTTTAACTTCTGCTGGTGTGAAATAATTGTCAGTCTTGCTTGCAAAGCTATGCCTTCATAGTGTTGCACTGGCAGTCAGCCATGAGTTGATCTTGTTTGTTAAATAGAAAAGACTGTTGATTCAAATCACAATCACTTTGGTTAAATACACAAAAAAACTGTGGTTTGTTGAAAGCGTCTTTTAAATTGATCATACAAGCTAACACCAGTTAACCAGAATGTATTGTTGCTAATGTATTGTTGCTAGCCGCGGGGCTTGGCACCTATTGAAGCTCAGTTAGTGGCGCTCAGTCTGATTTTTCAGAAAAATCTCTCCAGTAGCCTGTCCTGTAGGACTAACAAAGCGGCTAAGCTAGTCACAGGCCGCTAAAATAATCACCCATCCCGCTAGCCGTCGTACGGGCTGCCTGTCCATGCAAAGGCTAAGCTAGTCACAGAGATGCTCACCCTGCTAATAAATGGCCAGCTTCATGCTCCAGTTGCAGGGGATGGAGCTCAGGCTAACTGCACTGTTAGCAAGTGAATCTTTGTGTGTGTGTGTGTGTGTGTGTGTGTGTGTGTGTGTGTGTGTGTGTGTGTGTGTGTGTGTGTGTGTGTGTGTGTGTGTGTGTGTGTGCACATTTATGTATGTGCATGTGTATGCAAGTACATGTTCATGTGCATGTCCTTGTGAATGTGTGTGTGTGTGTGTGTGTGTGTGTGTGTGTGTGTCACAGGTGAGCTGAGCAGAAAGGCATTCCTAACCTACATTGGTGCTGTGTTGGAGTGCATTGTCTGAGGGAGATTGGTCTTAGAGATTGGCCATAAGTCCCTCCATTGTGTCCAGCAGACGGCAGAAGGCGGGGAGGCATGCAAAGGCAGCTTATTGATCACACTGTCCCAACCAGTAGTGTGTCCATATGCAGTGTGTCTGTGTGCAGTGTGTCCTGTAGTGTTTGTGTGTGTGTGTGTGTGTGTGTGTGTGTGTGTGTGTCATTTATTTTGTGTGGTGTGTGGTTGTGGATGTGTAGCTGTTCTTGTGCATCTGTGTCATTTGTTTGGTGTGTGACTGTGTGTGTGTGTGTGTGTGTGTGTGTGTGTGTGCGTTTGCGTGTCATTTCTTTTGTGTGTGTGTACATAGCTGACTCAGTCACCATACACTCTTGGTCATATCTCAACCTCTTTCGGTCGGCCCTTTAAATTAAGCAGTGTGTGTGTGTGTGTGTGTGTGTGTGTGTGTGTGTGTGTGTGTTGGTGCATTAGAGATGATGTCAGTAATGTGTGACCTTTCACCCTGACTGTCCATCTATGCTCAGCAGTTCTGTTGTCACTCTGCAACCTACCCCTCCCTCTCTCTCTCTTTTTCCTTCCCTCCCTCCCTCCATCTCTCTCTCTATCCTCCACCCCACTGCTCGAGTTTCATTGTTTTTTTCTTTGGCACATCATTTATTTCAAGGACATCTGAGCCAGGGGCATAATTGAGAGTGCTGTGGATGCTTCTTGTTGGCCAGGGCAATTATTCAAGTTATGTAATTGAATTAGCCTATAACTATTATTTGTATACCTCCACACACACACACACACACACACACACACACACACACACACACACACACACACACACACACACACACACACACACATACCCTTCAGAGGTCATGTTTTATTGGTCATAAGCTGCAGTGGAGATGAACACATACATACATGGTGGCATACATGCACTCTCACACACACACACACACACACACACAAAGACACACAATCAGACAGGAAGGCACACACACACTCACACACACACACACACACACACACACAAAGACACACAATCAGACAGGAAGGCACACACACACACACACACACACACACAATGAATCAGTTTGTGTTGACATCTGTAATGGCCGCGTCCAATTCACACTGAATCTTGCTGTCAGGGCCATGATCCCTCTGCCATGCCAACTGTCCTTAATTAACTTCCACAGACACATTTAAAGCCAGTGTCACAGCGCCCCAAGCCCCCCCCCCCCCTGCCAGACCCCCCCCCCCCCCCCGCCAGACCCCGCTCCGCTCTTCATGCTGACTCTTGGCACCCCAGCCACCACTCTCACTCCAGAGAGAGAGAGAGAGAGAGAGACGTAGGGAAAAAGGCTAGAGAGAGAAAGACAGAGATAGAGAAGAAGAGATTGTGAGTGATGAAGAGAGAGAGAGGAAGAGAGGTATTTTTAAGAAACAGAGAAAGAGTGTGATAGAGAGAGGAAATGGCTTTACTAATTCATCCTGTTATGCATTGTCTTCAAAGCGACGAGATTTTGCACTTTCCCCCCGATAGATTGGCGAAGACAGCAGTTGGCGTACAGCCTCTTTGCCACTTTAAAGGTCTTAAAAAATCCCCATTATAATTTCATGAGGGGCGCAGTGTTTCTTTCTTTGGAGGGTTTATCGTTAATCAGCGCACCCCTGGAAGAAGGGAAAGAAAGGAGGAGAGCTTTGGCGGGCAGAGGAGAGGAGAACGCTCTCGCCGCCTCTCTCTCTCTCTCTCTCTCTCTCTCTCTCTCTCTCTTTATGCAACCCAAGTGGGCTTCGACGCTTTGGAAGAAACACTTTCTTGACGGGCCGATATTTATAACCCCGGCATACATACCTGAGGAGTTTGCATTCCACCGATGAATAATTCAGCTGGCTCGTACATTAAATATGATTAACTAACGCGCTCAGAATGGCAAAACAGGTGTGCGGGGTCCCCACCCACACCGCCACCTCATCGCTGGCAGACCCTGGGCGTTTTGGGGGTTTGGCCCGGTGTCAGGCACAGATGGGTAGAGCGATGAAGGGGGACCGAGGCCCAGGTGGTGACATCCAGGAACCAGCCCCCTCCCCTCTCCCTGTTTCCCTTTTCCTTCCTCTCCTCTCCTCTCCTGTCCTCTCCTCTTCTCCTCTCCTCTCCTCTCCTCTCCTCCTTCTCCTCTCCTTTTCTCTAATTCTGTCCCTCTTCTCCTGTCTTCTCCTCTCCATCTTTCCTCGTCTCTGTTTTCTCCAGTGGTGTTTGGCGCACTACGGCGAGTGTCCTTGAGCGTTTGCGAGCTGAATCGCATCAATGATGCCACAGGGAGGGAGGCCTAATGGGAGCCCCCCCCCCCCCCAACCCCTGACACCCCCAACCCCCCCCCAACCCCCGGTAGAGTGTTATCCCAGCAGCTGGCCTTGTCGCGCAACTGTGGGTTAGCCAGGCTCCCAGCGTACCCCCCATGCCCACCCTCCCTACCCCATGGGAGGGGGGTATTACCCAGATCAAACAGATGCCATTCCCCTGGGGTTGGGCCGGAGCGGCGGGGATGAGACGACTCCATTAGGACGAGCCCGGCATGCTGGTGAGAACCTAATGAGGCACATGGCCGCCGGATGAACACTAAAACACAGAGAGAGGAAGGGGAGAGGAGGAGGGTGGTCTGGAAGAGGGGGTGGCATTCTCTCTCTCTCTCTCTCTCTCTCTCTCTGTCTCTCTCTCCCCCTGTCTTTTGCTCTCTGTCTCTCTCTCCCTCTCTCTCTCTCTCTCTCTCTCTCTCTCTCTCTCTCTCTCTCTCTCTCTCCCTGTCTCTCTCTCCCCCTGTCTTTTGCTCTCTGTCTCTCTCTCTCGGTCTCAAACTTTTGAAATGAGTGGTGGTGATTTCTGTGTCACTCCTGACCCATGCTGGATGGGGGCCTAATTGGCAGAGAGCTGGAATGTAGGACACTGGGACGAGAGCCAGAGGGGGAGAGGAGGAGCAGGAAGATCAGGGAAGAGCAGTGGGAGCAGGGGGAGCAGTGCGAGCAGGGGGAGCAGGGGGAGCGGGGGGGGGGGGGGGGGGGGTTGGGTAGGGGGGTACGGTTCATCTGGGTCCAGTGGTGGACAGAGGGGCGTAGCGGAGGCTCTTGAATGTTGGCTGTCATGTCAGTTTCTCTCCTCCCCACCCCCCCTTCTGTCCATCCTCTTTCCACCTCTCTCCTCCTCACTGTCACACACACACACACACACAGAGACCCTCCATCCTACTTCCTCCTCCTTCTCTCTCTCTCTCTCTGCTGCTCTCCTTCTCTCATTCCTTCTCTTTTTTCCCTCTCTCTCTCTCAACACCTCACCCCACCCCATCCCACTTCTTCTTCTATCATTCTTTATATCTTCTCTTTTCCTATCCGCCCTATCTCTTTATCTCTTCATCTCACATACAAACCCAAATACAGGCACCCCACCCCACTGCTCTCTCTCTCTCTCTCCCCCCCCCCCCCCCCTCTCTGTCTCCCCCCCCCCCCCCCCCCACCTCTGTCCTTTATGTGCTCTTGGGCGCTCTGTCCTGGCATGGCTCACTTTTATAAACGATCACATTTAACGGCAAACGGCGAGTGTGAGAGAAGTGGCTATTTGTGCCTGTTTGAAGAGATAACGGCTCCGGTGACACCGAGCTTGGGGAGAGAGCCGAGTGTGCCAAGACCTTATCCGTCCTCTTTTTCTTTCTCTCCTCTTTTTTTCTCCTCCTCCTCCTCCTCCTCTTGGTCCTTCTTCTTCTTCTTCTTCTTCTTCTTCTTCTTCTTCGCTGGCTGTGGCAGGCATGATTGAATCAGTCACATTACAGAAAGTTAGAAACGTTGAGCATCCATCTGCTCCCCCCCCTCCCCCCACCACTCTCACGCCATCACCCAACACCCCCACCACCCCCAGAGCCAGATGACCTTGAGGCGGTGAGTGGGTTTTCTTTGCTCCAGGGCGTAGACGTGGACACTCATCCATCAATCAAGATGGCTTTTCACACACAGACACACACACACACATACACATAATCGCGCACTTACTCACTAACTCACACAGGAGAACTAAACCATCACGTTCTGATCAGCCCATCAATAAAACTGCAGTGCTCCTGAATGGCCAGGATTTCGTCAAACTTCATCATCATGGGGAAGAAAGGGCTTTGTGTTTGGACCTTGAAAATATGAGATGATGGGCCTAATTTCATTGAAGTCCCTCATGCATGAACTAAAGCTAATTTAACTTATTTCAATTGTACCTTTTCCAGGGGTCATGGGTTACGTGCATTCCACCCCAGGCCATGGCTTTTATTCCATCAATGTTCAATGTTTAGCCGTTAACACTCTGGCAGGGGGACTGCCAATGGAAACTAGCCTTTTAGCTACAATTGGGTGCATTTACATTTTAATGTTTATTAATGTACACTGTCCCTCTTCAACAAATAAACAAACTGAAACTGAAACTCAGACCCAAATTGTAAGGCGTTTCCTACCTATCCTGGCTCTACACACGACTTGTTTGGCCTTCACGCCTTTGGATGGGTGGTTGTAAGGCGACAGTGGCTATCAGATACGCACCTGACTTAAAACACGCCATGGGTCTCCCGCACAAAAACCTCCGTCTCGTCTGGTGTTAACCGCTCCGTTCACGACCAGGAATTTGCCATTTTGCTCTAGTGTAGAACAATTACTGAGCTCCATGTGATCGCATGGGATGGTATGGTTGAATCATTGTGATCGGCTAATCATCAATGACTAGATTGCCACCCCCACTAATTCCTCAGCTGGTATGTGCTTGATTGCACCCTCCCCCGTGTCAATGCAATGAGCAGATATGGGTAACCCTGCCTATTCCCACGGCGTGGTTATTGCTGCGTGAGGCCCATTCGTGATAGCCTGGCCATTACCAGCCTGTGACTCCATTTCATTCCGTCTTTCAGTCTGGGCCAACCCAATGCATTTTGGTTTCCGAGATGGGCGGGTGCTTATCTTGAGGTTTAAAATCATTGGAGTTCCCTTAACCAATCAGCAACGTTTAGTAAGCATTCGGTAGATTAAACTCTTCCCAAAAGCCAGTTGGGAGAAGAGCTACGACGTCCTTTCCAATCATAAAACTTACAAGAAAATACTCTTGTTCTCCTTTTAATTTTCTGATGTTCTCGAGAGTTGAGACAACTTTTCCGATAGCTTTTCGTGTCTTTTCCTCCAAGGCGAGTTTTGCGTCACAGCTCTGAACTGTTCGCTGATTGGTCCTGCAAAATGTTGAGTTCTGGAGACGATTGTCAATGGGGTTGGGCCAGACTGAGTATGAGCTTGAAATCAATTCAGGCGGAAATACGTAGGCTGGTGTCACCAGGCTACATTCGTGACGCTTGCAGTGATTTTAAAAAGTAGGGCCCCGTTGTAGAGGCCAGGGAATTCTTTTCCGAAAAAATGCAAGCTCTGTCCCAGTCGAAGATCGTTATAGGCAGTGTCAAGATACTTTACAAATCATTCTATTTCATTTGCATAATGGCTTATTTGAAAACTCTGATTTAGCTTACATTTTAGCCTTTCATTATCATTATCTGATAATTCTGTATCTGAGTATTTCTGCACGCCTCTTCATCCAGTCTCTTTTTGATTATAGCCTGTACTAGACACATTAAATCATTTTGCTTTACATGAATAATGGCTAGTGGACATCTTATAATGGCCGCAATATTATTATACTCTATAGGCCAGTATGGACCACGTTGGTTAGGGTTTCAATGCATTCCCATTTGTGTGTGTGTGTGTGTGTGTGTGTGTGTGTGTGTGTGTGTGTGTGTGTGGGTGTGTGTTGTGTTCCTCTCCCGGTGGTGTGTGCGTACTTGTTTGGAATATCACTTATATCAAATCAATAGGAAGGTTCTCATTGACTTCACTCATCGCCACTTTAAGTTGATGCACTTCAGCTGCCCGCTGCACAGCTTTGAACTGCAGAGGAAAACAAGTCGTTCATCATTGGAGACAGCATCCTCATACCTCGCTCAGTTGCCTCGGCTGGTTTATGCACCTCTTCGTTATTCTGCCACTGGTCCAATTTAGACACGCTTGGGTCGTGGAGGGCCTGTTTTTCTCTTCTTTACTTTGCTTTTTTTCCCTTTCATTTTCTACCTTTCGTTTGTTTCTGAAAAAAAAAAAAAAACCATCTCTTGTCTGCATCTTTTAGGAATAAGGAAGTAAACCACTCTCCTAAGAAATGCAGGCTCAGAAGGTAACGCCTCCTCATTAGGTTGTGTGTCTGTGTGTCTGTGTGTGTGTGTTTGTGTGTGTGTGTGGTTGTGTGTGTGTGTGTGTGTGTGGTTGTGTGTGTGTGTGTGTGTGTGTGTGTGTCTGTATGTCTGTGTGGTTGTGTGTGTGTGTGTGTGTGTGTGTGCAAGATCCTCGGGTTGATTTAAAAATAGTAAGACCTGCCTGGGTTCCAGCTGAATACAGATGATGTAGGAGCATGACAAGGGCTCGTTATCTCGCCAGACTCTCTCATATTATACACCAGCATCTCTTTCAGTGACATAACTCTATTTTACATTTACTTTATCCAACATCATTTCATGCACTTGTTTTCCGTAGGCTGTTCAATGCATTTTCCTATTGCTCGATTTTAGAGTGTAAATAGAGCTGTACTGAAGTAAATCATACTGATACACAAGTGCTTAACCGGAGAATGTTTCCTCATATTTGGGACTGATGTCTAAGGTAAAATAATAAGAGAATCTTGGTGGGGGAAAACTTGGATCCTTGGGCACTAGAAATAGAATAAAAATAGATTTTTATATTTAAATATCCTATTTTTTTCCAAGTTAATGAATATTTAGGAAGTAGACAGGTTGACTGTGCAAAACAGCTGTTGCATTATTTGCTTTAAAGAAATCCTACTCAGACAGCATAATCAGAATTATACTAAGTGCACATTATCAATTCAGTGCTAGACTTTCACGACTAATCCTTCAAATATCTCATTAGTACCTTAGGACATGTAACAGGATTTGACTACCCGTTATTAAATCTCATAAGCTTTGTAAAACCTTTTAAACTTTAAAACTTTTTAAACACTGCACATTTGCGATTTTCTTATGCAGCAGAGCAGGTGATGTGCGCTATGGTAATGTGCCAGCAAGACTGGTCCATTTGTTTCATAATGATTGGCATGAAGTTTCTATTTCCTGCCGGGCGTGCAGAAAAAAATTGCTTTTCACAACGAGCTACTCAGAAGTCTATCTCGGCAGTTCACTTCAAGTTAGTGTCTCATTGAGGGTTTAAAAAGCCTTCATCGGTACCAAAAAAAAAGAAAAAGTAGCTGTTCTGAGTGATGGTCAAGGCACTTACCATCCCACATTCACAGCCGTATTAAAGATGTGCCTAGCATGGAAGTGTTTGATCGCGCTCTCAACTCGCCAGCTGCTCAGAAGTGAACTGGAATGAACGAACACTGTATCTCATTTTTCTCCATCTAGTCCCCATGTCTGGGAGTCCAATTAGAGACGGGGAGATAAAGAACAACTTTACTTCCCCTTCTGCTGCTGCGAGGATCATACAGGAGTCTCTGCAGAACGCCTGTGTGTGTCCCATGAGCTGGTTTGACACTGATGTGCCTGGCAGAACTGTCTATGTCCTCTGGGATGATGGCCGCCTTGGAGCCCAGATCTGATCTCAGGTCAGTCGCTGGCCGTCAGGTTCACAGATTGATAATTGTGGGTTCAGTGGCACCAACAGGCATCGCGGTGTGGAGGCGCGTGGGTTGCAAGACCGTCCTCGCCTGTGCTCTGTATGCTTTCGTGGAACACATAATAGTCAACAACCCAAACTAGGACACTGATGTCATTTAGATTAAGGCCCGGCGCTCGCGCACACGCCCAAGAGAGAGAGAGAGAGAGAGAGAGAGAGAAAGAGAGAGAGAGAGAGAGTGCGCTGTTATTGCTTTTACCGGGTGACAGGGGACCCAATTACCAGGCAGGGCGGCTGTCTCCTGGGTCTCTGGTTTGAAATTGTTTCACAGGCACCTTTGAAGGGATGGAGATGGGTTTTGGTGTGTGTGTGTGTGGGGGTGGGGGGCTCGCTAAGAGTTTTTGTTTTTTTGACGGAGGGATAAATACTAAGGGTCGCAGAAGACAGGCCACGTTGGCAAAATTGTCAAAGCAATTCGCAAAGATTTCATCAGATCAGGGCTCCAAGGAAGGGATCTATACCTTAGAGGGAGTGGTGGGGGATGGGGGCCTAAATGAAGAGTAGAGGGAAGATAACTGCAGGCAGAGTTGTCGCTTTCCCATGCTCCCCCATGATGGTTGTCCTTGGTTTACATCATCTCTTTCCTTTCCCCTCCCAACCCATGCCTCCCAACTGCCTCCTGTGTTTGTATTATACAGTCCCTGAAAGCTGGCGATACCCCTGCTAGCGCAGTAATTAAAACCAGCTTACACCTCCAAATGTGCCAGGACACAGCACTGATGAAGAACAACTACCAGGCTACTCTAAAACCTCACGTTTGAAACGTATTGCAGTTGATTTTTTGTTTGCTTTTTCCACAGACCCTTTTCTCACCTTTTCGTGCAGCACAAGTCAGTCGTTTTTTTACCCAGGATGCCGTCAGTCCGTCATTTCACTGCTTGTTTCCCCAACCTGCCATTTAAAACCGCGCCGTTTTTCTCAGCAAGTCGAAACCATCACGATTGGGTGTCAACACTGATAACGTAAGCCCTGTTCCCCACGCACCTGACATGCCTGCATCCATGTTGGCTCGTGATGGGTGCAGACATTGTGGTCAAAATTACTTACAGACAACTGGAGTGGTACTGCAGATTTATTAACGATATCGGGAGCAATGTTACAACCATTACAATCAGTAACAAAACTCAAAACTCCTCTGTGCATAGTCACATCTTATAGTTCTCCAGACTCCTCCTTTGGCATCTTACAATGTAGCCACCTGGCCTTCACTTATAGATAAGAATATTTACACAGGATCCCCTCACCCCAAGCCTAGAGTTACTCTCTTAGCTCATCAAACATTTCCCATCAGGTCAGACAGAACACCTGGCCAACTCAGTTATCCATTCAATTCAAGTTATACTATGGAATACTCTACTAGCCTAATGAATTAAATGATACACATATAAATTTCATCCAACAACATCAGGCTGTAGCACCACGGGTCGTGCCCCACGAGAAAGCTTGCTTTAAAAGCTCCAGGACCCCGTTTTTGGACCGCACACGTTATATGTTTATATTTTTGGTTGTTCGCTTGCATTTTCTTCTTTTTTCGTTTTTGGAAGTTGCTTCCTTTTCAAACGGCACATTAGTTTCGGAAAAGTGACTCACAGTTGCATCCATCAGTCAGCCAACCTGGCAGTTTAAAATGGGCTTGCCTCCGATTCTTGCCAGTCAATTACTCACACGCTGGCTGTTCACCACGGGGCCTGTGAGCAGGCATCACTTCTGGCCAGGGTGGGGTAGGGTAGGGTAGCGTAGGGTGGGGTGGGGTGGCTCTGACGGGCTCCGTGGTGGTTGAGGCCACCATTATGGCTCTGTTTCTGTCTGTGTGATCTGTGCAGCATCTGGTTCCCGTGCTCCTGCTGGGAAAAGAGCAGAGCCCCCTCTCCTTTGCTCCTGTGTTATGCTACAAAGGAGCAGGAACTTGGAGTGTGTGACAGCGTGTTTGTTTTTTTCCCTCCAGTGTGTGGGTGTGGGTGGGGGTAGAGGTATGCTGAGTGTTGCATCTGTGTGTGTGTGTGTGTGTGTGTGTGTCTGTGTGCGTGTGTGTGTGTGTGTGTGTCTGTGTGCGTGTGTGTGTGAACATGCCAGCTTGGCACCGTACCATCTGCCATGCTGTGAGCTGTAGGCTGCAGGGATGTGTGTTACATATCTCTGTGTTTGTGTGTGTGTGTGTGTGTGTGTGTGTGTGTGTGTGTGTGTGTGTGTGTGTGTGGTGTGCGTCGGTGTCAGCATGCCTCTGTTAGCAGCAACAGTCCGCCCTGTTGCCGTTCCGACTGGCACGGGGTCTTGACGGTGCCCTCGGTTGCCCCGCGCTCCTGGCATGGGCTGGCATGGGAGTGATTCATGCTTCGGCAGGAACTCAGTGTTTAATGGCCGCTCACTCTGTGTGTGTGTGTGTGTGTGTGTGTGTGTGTGTGTGTGTGTGTGTGTGTGTGTGTGTGTGTGTGTGTGTGTGTGTTTAATGGCCGCTCACTCTGAGCAGTGCGGCCAGCTAATGAGTCCCTGAGAATTAGCAGAGCACAGAAAATCAGCCTCCGTGACTAAAGATATGGCTTCAACTTACTGTAAGAGAAGATGACCTGAAAGTCAGTGTGTTCGAACTGTATTATTATTATTATTATCATCATTTGTATTATTATTATTGCCATTATTATTATTCACAACAACAACCATAATTAGGCTATAAGATGAATTCTTATAATAATATTGATTCTAGTAGAGGGCTCTCATGTTTAAAGCTCTTATATCATGTGCCAAATTGAAATTAAAATAAAACGAGTTTTCTGTTTCCGAGATTCAACCAGCTCACTGTTTAAAGCTATCAAACGTATTTATGACTCTCTGGCAAGGGTGGAACACTCTATTTATGCACACTTCTTAAGTACACAATGATGATTATTTAATGACCCTAAGGCTTGAATTAACCATTATAATTTTGTTGGCAAGAAGCGTTCAAAGTAGCAGAGTATGTTTTTCTTTGGGGGGGGGGGGGAGGCTGAAGTTGGTATAATTCTTGTGGGAACTCAAATGAGAGTGCACCCCCCTCAGGACATGTTTTTCAATGGGAAGGAGATACTCAAATGAAGCGTTTAACCATTTCCGTGTGTAATGCAGTGCAATTCAGAGTTTCATTTTCCCAATGTGAAAGGTAGCCAACCTGTTTTATTGTTACATAAGGTTAGGTGAATACTTACATTACATTCACATGTACCAACGAATACTTTGGCGAATAATCATAATCACGACTATCCCGCTGTCTCCTGTAGTGATCATTAGTCTTCTCTTGTTACTCACTCGTTACATAAGCCTTCATCCCATTCCCCATCTCTGGTTCATGGTCTGCCCGTACACTACGGAGGCAGATGATCAATTATGAAAGGCTATGCATGTTTCACATGATAACACATAGATGAATGGAGCCTCCTTGGACTATATAGAGGACATATGGGGAGTCCATGAATGCCATTGTTTGAAATATAAGGCGCAATTTCTTTGCCAGAGGTCCTTGAAGCACCATCCGGTGAAAAGCTTTGCAAGAGGTGCTTAAAGCACCATCAGTTGAAATGTGCTTGTTTCTTTGCCTTTTATTTTTACTTTGCATCATAATGTAGGGCACAGTTTCCAAGTCAACCCGAAATCCTGCCTTCCTTTCCTCCGTGTCTCTTTTTATTCTTTTCATCTCGCCCTGGTTTAACTCTCTAGCCTTTCTCTCTTTTTTTTTCACTCGATTCCATGTGAGCTATGTTCTGTGCCTAAGGGGAGACTGTTGGCGAGGCAACAAACGTCTTGTGTACTGTGTGTGTGCTAAACCATGGGATGTGCACACTCTTCAGTAACTCATTCCCATAATGTCATTTTGTGCCTATTGTTCCTCTCTCTCCCTCGCTTTCTCTCTCTCTCTCTCTCTCTCTCTTCTTCCTTTGTGATGTGTGTGGGAGGCGGATATTTCCCCCTTGTTTTTTGTCTCTTTCATGCCTTAGTGATTCATTTAGAGAGGTTTAAGTAAACTTGTCATCTGTTCATGTCAGTAATTCAAAGGACCCTCTCCGGTTTTTCCAGAGCACCTGTTTCCATCCAGGTGCCAGTCATTTCACAACATCATGAACAAAGGGATATTGAAAGAAAAACGATGTTTCGAACAAAAGCGACACAGCAGCTGCAGTTTCAGGAACATCTACCTATTCATTTAGCGCCATGCTCAGCATGTGAACGTGGCGTATGACGATTGTTTTTCGGCTGCAGTCCGCGGCCATCTTACAGGTCACAAACCTTGAAGTCATGTATGTTTGCGGCCATCTTACAGGTCACAAACCTTGAAGTAGTGTTAGAGTTTCGACTTGCAGAATGCAGCCTAAGGGCATGCAGGACAGGGATAGCCCCTGATAGAATCCCTGCCCATGCCGAGAGAGAGAGAGAGAGAGAGAGAGAGAGAGAGAGAGACAGAGAGAGAGAAAGAGAGAGCAAGAGCAAGAGCAGGAGAGAGAGAGAGAGAGAGAGAGAGAGAGAGAGAGAGAGAGAGAGAGAGATGGGTGTAGGGCAGACATGGGATGTTCATGGGCACACTCATGACCCTGAAGGGGGTCACATGGTGTTCAAAGCTATTTGGGGATGGGGGATGTTGTTGTTGTTGTGTTGGTGGCATCCCATTTCACACTCAAGCCACAGCCGATCAATTGGAATATTGATTGTATCCGTTTATAATGTAACCCTATTCATGCACTTGGCTGGGGGGGTTGGGGTGGGTGGGTGTTTGTGTTATGGTGATGATTTACCCGGGACACATAAGCGAGCTTCTGCAGTACCCCCCCCCCTCTGTGATCTGCCTCGCATTGGCATTACCATAGACATATATACATAGACACCGTATTGTATATACGTCTATGGTCATTACCATATCGTTCCAGCAATCGACTGTAGAGCCATTTTCATCTCTCCAGGATCTATCGCTCTGCCATGCTGACATCTCATAGTATTTGTCCGTGTTCATTTTTCTCCCCCTGCATTTGAGCATTTCTATGGAAATGTGTTTGCACACACTTTGGCAGGCAATGACAAGCACATAATGATGAGGAAGTGCCCTGAGAGACCCTATACCCCCTGCCACACATAGGCGACATATGCATATACTCTATATACACACTCAGAGACCCTATACCCCCGTCACACATAGGCGACATATGCATATACTCTATATACACACTCAGAGACCCTATACCCCCTGTCACACATAGGCGACATATTCATATACTCTGTATACACATATGTGCTGTTTTTATCTAACTGCCCAAAGCCTCCCACACATTATGCTCACAATGATGCCATTCTGTGTCTATGTGCACTGGCTGGGTAGGCTTTTCTCTGTGGTGCAACTGTAACAGGTTGCAAATGTAGTATTTAGAATTACTCAAAGATGGGTTTTATTTTGACACACCTACCAGTGGCACCCTTGGGTGATCTGGGTTCCTGCCCCCCTCCTTCTCCCTCTCTAACTTTTCTCTTCTCTTATATCCCACTGTGCCTGTCACCTCTTCCCTGTCTCTTAATTCTGAGGAAGAGGTAGGCTGTCTATTTTCAACCCGTGTCTATTTTAACAACTATCCCCTTTATAATCATTCATCCACCACTGATCAAAGTCCCATTGTTATTTTCGCATTATTTTCTGCACTTATAAATAATTATTGTGGTGGTGAATTGTCTAATTATGTGCATATTATATATTAGTTTTCTATTGTCACATGGTATAGGATAAGCCTGTGACTAGTTAGCTTGGGGGCTAAGATGGTGGTAATGACTAGCATTGTAATGTATTGATATTTATGTATGCTATTGTTATTTATTGTAGGGTAGGATTCTCAGTGCCCTGTCAACCATAGACATATAGAATTACTATAATTAATTAGTAATTCTATATGTCTATGCTGTCAACTGCTGTCTTCCAGGTGTGTCATTGTTTCGTTTATATTCCGATTTGTTTGTACACTCATTTTGTTTAGTTAGCTTGTCATGCTAGGTTTCGCTAGCATTTATGCTAATACGGTTAGTTAGGCTAGCTAGCTGCCGGTATGGTGTTGGTGTGGGGCTAGGCTACTTTCCTAGCCTTGTGTAACGGAAGTTCGCGGGTTTTCGTGAAGGACTTTTTGAGGGCAGACTGTAAAGTTTGTAATTGCTTTTCGTGGCTTGTGTGGTTGTAAGCCCTGTCTCTTAATTCTGAGGAAGAGGGTAGGATTCTCAGTGCCCTGTCAACTGCTGTCTTCCAGAGAACAATAAATATCCAAAACGGAGTCTTGTGTCCGCTTGTCAGCACAACACACAACACAGAGTGAACAAGCCACCGGTTACACAACTACACCGTGGCATAGGATTCCATGAATTACGTCATCCTGTAGCACTACTCTGGCACCTGTTAGTAGAAATTAATTTGCATAGAAAGGCCTAAGGACATGGGCTCATTCTAGTACTGGAGAACCTAATGCGGACGGTGAAACACAAGGGATGCCAAGCTAGTTCAAACTCCAGGAGGACTGATTATTTGCTGCCCTACTGGTCCAAAGGGCTATTATGATCAGCATTGTTTAATTTGCACCAGTGCACAGACTGGTTGTTTTGTTTCTCGGTCTGCTCTCCTTCCGTATTAAACCACACAGGATGCAAATAGGGGTGTGATGGTGGGATGTGTGTGTGTGTGTGTGTGTGTGTGTGTGTGTGTGTGTGTGATGGTGGGATGCAGGTTAACTGCGTCTGCCGTAGGGTGTACCAGCAACACCACTCGGGGATTAGCAGCGAGGATTTGCTGGGAAAACACACAAAATGCAGGGTAACTGCATTTAACCGTGCAGATTCTCTACGGTGCTGGCCCAGATAGGAAATAAGGCTGTGGAGCACTACTGCAATCCAATCCCAGACAACACCAACACACCCTTCACCCCCACAGGTATTAAGCGGTAGGATGATGTTTACATTGATTCGGCAGGTTATAAATACACATACATGGCCGTAGGGGGGGAAATGGGGAAGGACGGAAGCCCACAGAAGGACCTGAGGCTGAGTGGGTAGAAGGTTATGTGGCCACGCTTATTCAAACTCCGACAGGACCAACACACTAGCCTGACGATGTCATACTCATAGTTCCAGTCTGATACTGCTCCATTGGGCTGTGATTATGGGGCGTGTTTTAAACGAAATGCCTCTTCGCTCAATTGGATATACAGTACCTAGAACCAGTCAGAGCAACGTAGTATGACCATCGGCGCCAGTTTATACATTAAACTTTTACCGGATCCCGTAGGAAGGACGGCAAAAACATCTTTTCGATCGACAAATACCTTGATAGCGTGTCTCTGTTCCTCTTTCAAAATGAATGCGCTGTCAATGTCTTCTAAAACAGACTTGAATCCCCAAATTTTAGCTCTCCAGCGGCAGCCATGTTTGTTGAATACGAACTCAACCCAAGCGTTGGTGACGTAGTTGATAACGTTACGGCTGATCATCTGTCCATCATCGTATTAAGCCCGCCCTGACAATTTGATTGGCCCGGCAGAATCCTGCCTTCTGATAATTTCTCCCCTACGGAGCAGTGCCAGACCGAACTTCCCAACCTCAAATGTTGTGGGCGGGGCTAAGTTCGGTCTGGCATCCAGGCTTCCAACACACAATGACAACCAAACAAAAAACGCTCAAGGGGATTCAGTGTGGCAAATTATGGGGTAGATGTCCATCCTTTGAGTCCTGCTGTTAGCACGCAGACCCCTAGGACATTTTTGCGTATGTGCCTGCGTCTGTTTGTTGTCCTTGTTGTATAGGTACGCCTTCCCCTGCTGCGCCGTCGGTTTAATCTAGACTGCATGCTCAACGATGAGAGCAGTGTGTGTGTGTGTGTGTGTGTGTGTGTGTGTGTGTGTGATCAAGACTGCACGCTCAACGATGAGAGCAGGCTCAGAGCTTGACAGCCTCTGAAGCCGGGCGCGGGTCCAGGGAGCGGCCAGCCCGGTCCAAACTGGGAATTGTCATCCAGCGTGCCGGGCCGATGAAAAATGGATTAATAAAACATGCGTGCGGAGATACAAATCGCGTAAGGGAAAATTAATATTCTCTGTGCTTGTCAGGCTCATTTAATTCTCTCCCATGTTTCTCTCCACGGCCACTGACATAGATGATTGCGTGGGTAGCAAATGCATCCTCCCTCATAATTACTTTGCAGCACGCCGCTCTTGTCCATTGTCAACTCTAATAAGGCAGGAGCTTCCTCTTCCACTGTGTCTCTTTCTCTTTCCATCGCTCTCCTTCTCTCTCTCTTTACGCCTCCCTTTATCTCTTGATTACCCTCCCTCCGTCCATTTCTCTCTCTCTCCCTCTCCCCCTCCCTCTCTCTCTCTCTCTCTCTCTCTCTCCCCCTCTCTCTCTCTCCATCTCTGTGAGCATGAGTGTCAGAATAAATATGTACATATGAGAGACAGAGATGGCACTTACAGTATTCCCATTAGCTATCTGTCTGTGTTTGTGTGTGTGTGTGTGTGTGTGTGTGTGTGTGTGTGTGTGTGTGTGTGTGTGTGTGTGTGTGTGTGTGTGGTTGGTTCTCCTCCTCCTTCTCCTGCATGTTTGACACCACATGGCTTCTCCACACACTCATGAATAACATGATGGGAGACTCTTTGGCCGCGGGACCGGCAGCGTTGGGGAAGGAAGCAGCTCATTGCC
>NC_137921.1:70377346-70404846 GCF_963457725.1 Sprattus sprattus | reverse complement strand
TTGCCTTCACATTCACCAGGGATAGCCCCCCCCCCCCCCCCCCCCCATATTCCCCCCATCACAGATACAGCTAAACTCCCACCAACACACCGACCTGAGGGGAAGAGCTTAACGCAGGCGAAGAGAGGGCCAGATTCCGTTTAAGAGAAGACAGCGAGGAAAGAACCGCTGATGGAAAGGAAAGAGACGCAGTAAAAAAACAAACCCCCTGTCTACTGCAGTGGAGGCGAAAACCTAATTTAAATACATTTGCATGGGCTCCTTCTTTTATTTTTTATATTAGTAATCCTTCTCTGTTTTTAGTCTGTGGTGGTTTTATGGTATTTTGGTATTGTAACGTGGAATCTGTTGTTGGAGATGAGTAAAACCCATAAGATGATGAAATATCTCCTCTTCCCTCTCGATGCTCTGCAGACACCTCCCAACTGCCACTTCTAATCTGCTCCGAGACAGACTTTCCACTAATGAACAGAGTGAGGAGAGCGTCTGTGTGTGTTTGTGGGAATGTTTTTGTTATTGTTGTTGAGTTTTATTTTTGTGTCAAGAAGACACACATGATCAGTCACTCAGTGCTGAAAACAAAGGATGTTTTGATTAGCTTGATATATGCCAAAGGAAGTATTTTTTCCCCTCGTCTTCTCCACTACGCTAACATCACTATGATGGGAGCTTGACAGAGCATATTTTTGGATGAGCATGGATAAGATGTTTCTCTCCCGTGTGGATTGTGAACACTGCCGACTGGATAAGGAGTGTGAGAGAGAGGGAAAGAGAGAGAGAGATGGAGGAAAGAGAGAGGGAGATGGAAGAGAAAGATTGATTGAAATGAAGGCAAGTGTGAATATACCTAGGGGACCAGTCGTTGGAGGGTTGAAGGTATTCCCAGGGAGTATAGGAGAGAATGAGATGGAAGATTGGCCTGTGTGAACCGAGGAGAGGGGGGGCACCCCCATCCTAGCTGAGTTATAAGAAAGAGTGAAAGAGAAAACTGTGCATTAGTGGTGGATAAAAGCTTTTTTTTCATCCTGTGTGTGTGTGTGTGTGTGTGTGTGTGTGTGTGTGTGTGTGTGTGTGTGTGTGAGTGTGTGTGTGTGGTATGTGTGTCATGGAAGGAAGATCAGATAATTGCCCAGTGACAAAGGCTTGCCGCCTCAGCAAAAACACACTCAAATATTCTGACGTAGATACACAGCCCCCCTGCCCACACACACACACACACACACACACACACACAATGGGAAAGAAGGGAGACCCCGTCATCTCTCCGCCTCTTCGAAGCACGTAGTGGACCACACGCGCTCTCACCTACTACGTGCCTCTCTCTGCGTAGGCTGGGAGGGAGCGGCGTGCACTGGTGTGGTGTTTCTATTTACCCCCAGAACATATCTTACTGATGAGTCGGAGCGGAGCGAGGGAAAGAGAAGAGTTAACTCTTCTCCAGAGAGTAAGGTTGAATCCAAAACAGGGGGGCCAAAATGCAGGAGGTTACAATAGTTGGGGAGAAAGAAGGGTGCTGCCAAAATGCATCTCCTTACTGTATATCCAACACATCCCCATTTGAATTTGACACTAGTGTGGATTCCTTGTATTGCGTCTACATTATGGGCGCATTGGGCGTATCATCTAAGTATGGAACCCTGATGTAGCCAATCAGAGATTGTGGACTAAATGGAGGACCCAATGGGATGGATACAGTGCTTGAATTTAATGGAACAGTTTGCCTTATTTATGGGACAATCTCGTGGGATTTCCTAACAAATGAGCGCAGCGATAATGGCGTCACTGTCAGCATAATCTCCTTGACGACCCATAAATCCCTCTAGACACACCACCCCACCTCTGCCACTTTGTGCCTGCACATGCTCAACAAGAGCCACTTTATTGGCGTGGCGTGAGGTTTTTCATTTCATGGACGGGAAATCTTTAATTCGAGGCCCATTTTCTGTCAGCGCTGTTTCTTCATGCCGTCTGTCTTGACACAGTTTGTGCGCCGCCAGTTGAAATCGATAGTTGATCGCCTCTCCCCACCGACCCTCCAAAGAGGCTCCTGAAGGATTCGCTCGGTTTCGTTCATTTGTAAAAGGGGCCTCGCCAACCTGCTGGATATGATATGCAGGACGCAATGACTTTATCTAAGTGACTGTCTTTGCTAAACTTTGTATCAGAGACTTTGCCCATCAAAAACCATCAGTAGCATTAAGCGACTAGTGTGTTTATGCAAGTGTGTGAGTGAACTTGAAAGATGATAGCGAATGAGAGTAGCCACGACTATTATTCCTTTCCCCAAAATCCCGCAAAATCCTGCTGTTTACGTCAAATTTTTCATATTATGTCATATCAACATATTTACTATCTGTCAGAAACATTATAAAGTTACAACCATCAAAATAAAAATAATTAAATTAGGTATTATTTGTTATGGTGTAACAGTAGGGAGAAGTACTTTATGTCACAGCCAAACTCATTCCCAGTCTAAAAATATAAAAAGATATAACTAGACATCTGAACAAGGATTAAGGATTAGGATGTCTAAGACATACGATCATACTGCTCATGGATACGTTCATGACCGAGTGAAAGTGCATTAATTTCATTTGTTTGGCAAACATGATATTTTTTATTGAGCATAAAAAGCATCTCACATATAAGGACAAATAGTATCAGTGCACAACCTCAATATTTTAGCATTTTGTTTTGTGAAACGACCATATTGGACCCAAAAAAACAGGTTGTTTCATGTCACAAGATTTCATAGCTTCAGCACACTCTCTCTCACGCTTCTCCTCTGTTACGGAGTTGAAGTCTGTAGCACCTTGAGAAGGGAATTATAATTTTGTATGTGTTTTGTTTTATATTTTTCTGCAGTGTGCTAGTGTAACCCTGGCCTGACTCTCTGAATGCAGGTTAGGGTGGAGTGAGCTCGCTCAATGCTCTATTGATTTGCTCGTTTGGGTGTGCTAGAGAGGGACTAACAATAGAACAAAGCTCAAGGCTTCATCAAAATGGCAAAATGTATCTGAAGTAGTTGTGCAGTTAACTACCGGACCTTCAGTCGCTATTTCACACAAATAAGCAGTGAGCCTGCAGTGTTTGTGTGTGTGTGTGTGTGTGTGTGTCTGTCTGTCTGTGTGTGTGTGTGTGTGTGTGTGTGTGTGTGTGTGTGTGTGTGTGTGTGTGTGTGTGTGTGTGTGTGTGTGTGTGTGTGTGTGTGTGTGTGTGTGTGTGTGTGTGTGTGTGTGTGTGTGTGTGTGTGTGTGTGTGTGTCTGTGTGTGGTGGGTGTATGGGTGTGTTTGTACCTATTTCTGTACTTGTTTGTTGCTTTTCCTGGACCAAAAGCAATACATATACCTCTTTCAAGTATGCTATTAGGTGTTACTTTGTGTCATTTCATATTCCTGAACTGTATTTTGAGGGATGACATTCATCATTTATGCTTTACAGAAACACTATTTATTATTTAAAGATTAGACCATCTAGTCAGGTGATGTAGCTGCCCAGGGGCTTTGTGGTCTTTGATTACATTTGGATGGTTCTTGAGGGCGTTTGATGCGAATCATTTATTTATTAACCTGAGTCCTCACAGAAGCATCAGATAGACTCCTACTGTGCTGTGGTCTTACCTTTGCAAGGTTGTGAGGACTCAGGACGACTTTTACCAAAACAATCCTCGAAAGTTGGCTTTCAGAGATTTCAAAGTGCATCACGTTCCAACTGTAATGCTGCTCTTTGAGCCTTTAAACACATTCAAACATTGTACACACCTGTAAAGATGTAAATGAATGGATGTGTTTTATTAATTGTGAGGGAAGGTTACATTCATCATCATGGGATTTGGGGGGGTTGTGGTTGTTGCATGTGTGCAAACATCTGCAAATCATTTTGATCATGCCGTTCACCCAGCCTCTGTTAATCCATGTACGCCCTCGTCTATGCCTGATTCTAAATCTGGGACGAGTAATTAAATGCCATTCTTGCTCTCCATTAAGGAGATAATTAAGTAGGAAACCACTGCTTCCCCCGTTGCTCATTGACTTTGCGAGTACTATCACAGAAAATAGATGTTACCCCAGATCACCCAGATGTGCCTGAGATTGTAATCTCTCCTTTCTTTTTGCCGAGGATGAGTCGATAAGAACAAAGACGGGGAGCCTTTTTTTGTCAGGAACTGCGGGTGCAGTGCAGAGAGAGGTCTGTCGGTTGATTTAAGGTGTCTGCCGCAGCATAACAAAAAACAACATGTACCAACTTGAGAGGGATGACGTCTAACAGATTGGGGTTAGGGTTAGGGTTCATAAATAAGTGACTTTATTGGCTCTTTGTCCACTTACATTGAGGTTATCTAAGTGGCGCTTAATTCCCCTGAATGTCATTTGCAAGCCTGAGCGTCAACCCCCACCAGATGTACTGTATACATTATGTGCTCTAATGGAAGGGCTGCTGAAAGGAGTATTTTCATAGTGAATGGCCCAGTTAGTGTAGCAGGCAGGAGAAAGGGCCATTTTCATGCAGTTGAAATGCTATAATTATGGAGTCCTTTACCTGAGCAGCTTCAGCTGCCTGCTTCGGGACACGGTACCTTGACATACCAATTTTTTTAGCAAAAAAAAAGAGGGGTTTACCATTTTCTCCCTCAGTGTTATTAAATGTGAAGCCTTTGTAACATTGTCATCGTGCTGTTCAATACAGTGTATTGAATGTATTAGTGATATGGCATAGCACTTTTGTGCTCTTTTCTTGCATAACTCAAACTCTTGTTTCATGTCATTAGAAAAATATCTATCTGCTATCACTTGTGCTCAGTGTGCTACACATTAGAATAGTTTCACTGTAACAAGGGCTTGATAGAGTTGAGATCAAAAGTTCAAGTCAAGGCTCATGGTTTGTTTGTTGTTCATGTACTATCGTATCTTGATTTGATGGAGTTAAGCACACTAGAAGAGTACACCATCCAACCCATAGTCCAGAACTAGAGGATAGTGTGTGTGTCTCTCTAAAAGCCCATCTCTGTCGTCAGCTCATGAAATTTGAAACAGGTCCTTGCAGTTGTTTACTGGCCCGGGCTTGATTGAGTCGACGGACGTCGCCGGGGACCGGCAGCACTTAAGGCTAAGTGAGCGAACGAGCGACGAACGAACGAACGAGTGAGCAAGAGGGAGAACCCTCATGCCTCTTGCTCACACTCACACTCTCTCTCTCTCTACCTTCGCTGCTGCTGCTGCTGCGTCTCCTGGTGAAATATTGACAAGTTCGTCCCGCTTATGCGCTTCTCTCCTCTTCTGCCTGAGTGGGGCTTTACCCTGCCTTGACCCGCTGTTTACGTCAAATGTTTTGTTAATGAGCTGCTCGCCACTGACCTTGCTGGAGGGTTTTGGGTCACCTCTGCGGCTACACCAGAACCTAGGTACACACTTAGACATATGGCTAGTCTGACATGATAACAGTGATAATAATCTGTAGTTTTCATTCACAGTAATACTGGGTGCCATGTGTGGTTGTGTTGTGCAGAAAGCAGACCTGTTTAGTATTTGCATCCAGTTATTTTGGCTCTCACCCTTTCCCCCCAATCTGTAAAGGTAGAGACTGAATGTGGCAGTAACGTGGGCTGATAAAAGCCCATAATTATACTCCTCCATATTCATAAGTGCTGAAATGTCAGTGGATGTGTGGTAGTTGCGCACACACACACACACACACACACACACACACACACACACACACTACACACACACACACACACACACACACACACACACACAATACACACTTCAGCTACTCAGGTGAGTGTGGTGATGGTGTGAAGCTGAAATTGTGGTCAGCGAGGGCATGCTTTAAATTTAAAATATAAAAAGGACGAGGTCCCGGAGATGCCCTGCCGGTGCCCAGTGGGGCACTTTGGCATTTCACCTTTTAATATTTTTTTCCTTTCTCAATTTAATGCAGAAAAACAGAATCCTTATTAGTGAGCAGCGGCGGAACAGGAAATGAGGCATATTACCTGCTGTCTGCCTAATTCATTCTGTTCTCGTTGAGGTGTTGCTGTCACCTTATACGAGCGAGCGACTGGAGGCTACTAGCTAGGTGTGTGTAGGTGTGTGTGTGTGTGTGTGTGTGTGTGTGTGTGTGTGTGTGTGTGTGTGTGTGTGTGTGTGTGTGTGTGTGTGTGCCGTCACCTTATACGAGCGAGCGACTGGAGGCTCGTGGACGATGGAGAGAGAAAAGGCCTTTTGTCTGATAATGTGACTATAATGAGTGGAGCGCTCAATCACTGAGCTGTGCCCCTACCTAGCTAGTTATGCAGGCCCACACACACACACACACACACACACACACACACCTAGCTAGTTATGCAGGCCCGCATTGTCATGGCACCTCTCCCCCACTCCACTGAGAGAAAGGAAAACCTTGACGCAAGAAGAGAAGAGAGGAAGAAAAGAAGGAGAAGGATGGGGCGTTTGATAAAAATAATAATAATAATAATTGTTTCAGTGTGCATCTCTTCAAATAGTAATACTCCAGCTATAGAGAGAAGTGAAGGTGGAGTATGAGTGTAGTGTGTATTCATGTGGCTGGGTGCGTCCTCTGTGTCCATCATTCTCCCCTGGTCTATCTCCTCTATCTGCCTGCCACTTCAAAGGCAGATTATCCCAATATTACCAGGCTCTGTCATTCAAACAAAGCCACAAATGAACGGAGTCTAAATTAGCTCTGACACCTTGTTTGAGCTTGGTGCCTTCCATTCATCGTCAGGAAGCCTGACATGAAATTTGATGGAGATAATTACATGAATCACAGCACATTTGCCAAAAAATTACAAATCATATTTCATGAAGACTTGGTGGTGTAACATTCCTAATCATGTACAGACTATAGTACAGAAACTGTTACGATCAGAAGTCTTAGTTTTCTGTGTGCGATCAAAGTATCTGCACCGTTACTGTTCCAGATGTGGACACGATTTGGGAATAACATCCATCTTACAAAAGAGCTCAGTGCTGTTTCTGTGGCCTTGGGGGTGGGCCTGGGGCTTTCCCAGACAAGGCCTGGGGATTACACAGACTCTGGGGGAGGGGGGGGGGGGGCTTGTGGCCTTCCGAAGGCCGAAATATACTTCTACGCTCTGTTACTCCGTGATCACTTAGTCGCCATGACAGACTCGTTATCATTTATGGTTCTCCGACGGTTGTTGGTGTTGCGAAGCAATTCAAAAAAAAAGGTGGCAGTAGACCAAACTCCGTAGATGGTCGTATTTATACATAAAAGTTGTTTGTTTGACTAACATGGTACTAACATGGCGTTAGGCTACTACACTGGAGTGATGGGGGGAGGGCTCCAAAGGTGAAGGTACCCTGGGGAACCACTTGACCATCACCCGGCCCTTGTCACGACTGACTGGGCTTCAGCATCAGCATCAGCCTCAGCATCAGCATCACTCCCTCTCTCTCTCTTTCTCTCGCGTGTGTGAGTCCTCTCTGGTGGGCTGCAGGTGCGCTTGATTATGCCTCTCTTCTGCACCGGCGTGTGATTGTATGGAAATCAACAGAGGCGGCCGCTAATTACCATGTGAGGATGCATCTGAATGACTCACTGGTCCGAGAGCTTAGACTTTACCCAGGCTGCCTTGCACTCGTTCCAGCTGGCAAAGTTCTAAGTCCAAAAGCTGCCCGACTGGCTTGTGTTTCAGCTCCGGCTCTACACTGTAAAGACCATGGAAGGCTGTGAGTGATCCATTTGATAACTCTGGATGTAGAAAAGGCACTACTTTAGGGTTTACTGAACAACAGAGAGGGAACAATGTGATTGTGTTGTTAATCAGATGGGGGTTTTGTATCCATTTTGTTTGACTTTTGTTATGATGAATGGAAATCACAAGGTTCCTATCTGGGTATTTTGTTTAAAATAAAATATAATAATCTAAATCAAAGATCCTATCCAGTTTATCTAGGAGTCATTGTGTAAATTGCACTGTGAATTTTTTACTGTAGAAATGTGGACTTTTGTTTGAAAGCACATCAACATTTGGCGGTACTAACACAGAGAGAACTGCAGACGCCCCACAGACTACAGTTTCTCTCAAAACCACATGACCCATGTCTGTGTGTGACATGACCCATGTCTGTGTGTGAGCTTCATGCAGATAAATAGCTGACGGTAAAAAAAATACACACACAAACACACACACCACACACACGTCCGTATTTGCTGAGCCTAACTGTTGTGCCACATATACATCCCCTCAAACGTGTGCAGTCCAAACAAAACATGTGCGGGCTCACAGCGAGAGCTGTCACCCTCTGGAGGGAAGGAAAGATGTCGTGGGTTGCATTTTACTCTTCTCACGAAGTGATGCCTGAGTGACAAAAAGTAAAATAAAATACATAAAAAAATGCTGCTGCCATGCTAACTAGCATTCTGTTCTAACTAGCATGCAGCCTCGTGGCTAGCTAGCAGCTGGAGCAGCTCTGTGCCCAATGGGAGCCAGCTACAGTGGCTTTTGAAAGGGTGGGGGGGTGGGGGGGGGGGGGGGGGGGGGGGGGGGGGGGGGGGGGGGGGGGGGTGTTGTATTGCACGGTTTGGCCCATCCGGCATGGATTTAGAGGCGCATCTGCGAGGGCGAGCAAGAACCCCTGCAGCAAACCCGAGCCACGAGTCGAGCATCTTCCCTCTTCCTCCTCCTCTTCCTCCATGTCCTTCATTCCCAGCCCCCATTGCTGTCACTGTCCTCCTCTGTATTTCAAGACCTGTGATTACAGTGTGTGTTCCTGCGTGCGGTTTGTCTTGTGTGTGTGTGTGTGTGTGTATGCAGCATGTGTGTGTGTGTCTGTCAGAGCGAACAGCCCGGTTTCGTCCGGTTGGCAGTTGATTGGCGCTGGCTTTGGTTGAAATGAGTGCTTCAGTGTGTCCTAACGAGTGATACTCTCTCATCCCAGCGCAACAAAGGTGTCTAAGCCAGAGCATTGAGAGACAGTGTGCACCATCACAGCACCATCATAGCCTCACTAACTACTAACAGGCGTTATGCACACCCCATCCCAAACAAACAAACACACACACAAACACACACACACACACACACACACACACACACACACACACACACACACACACACACACCAGGGACCATGCCTCACTAACTACTAACAGGCCAGGCTTTAGGTCGTGCAGACAGTCAATGGTGACACAGTCCTTATCCTACACCACCTAACAGAAGCAAATGAATGAAAAACGTTATGCACACCCCATCCCAAACGCACACACACACACACACACACACACACACACACACACACACACACACACACACACACACACACACACACACACACATACCCCAAGCCCCATGGAGCCTAAGCTTATACAGCATATCTCCACTCTCTCTCTTCCATAAGCACTTCACTGATGGCCCAGCTGCTGTCTCCTCCAATCGCCTGGCCTCATTTGTCATCTTCCTGGCACACACACACACACACACACACACACACAGTTGTTGTTGGAGAGCTGGGACCTGGATGAGTTACACAGCCTATATATGTGGGAATGCATCCTTTATTTTCTGTGTATGGCCTTGCCTGTGCCGTGGCTAAGAACACCCCCCACCCCCCCCCCCCTTGCCCCCCATTCCCCCCCCCCCCCCCCCCCCCCATCCCGCACCACAACCCCCATCACCTCTTATCCCTGAATAGCAGTTTATGTATCTGGGACTAGTGTGCACTTTTATAGCCATGAGTGATGGCATTGCTGTGTAATAGCCAGTCTGGTAGCTGTTAGTCGCTCGTCAGCCTGCCGGCGGGGGCATCTGCTGTTGACACCGTTGTAAGACCACCATAGCACTGTGCGCCCCCAGTCGCCCCCCACCCCACCCCCCAGCACGCTCCAAGAGACGCTTGTGAGGATGATGATGATGATCTCCACTTAACACTGATCGTGGCACAGCCACGTGTCCATTCATCCGCCAACGGTTTCCAGGACACGGGTACTCTGCCCTATCCTTACTCCGCTCGGCCAGCAGTAGAGGAAGAGGTCAGCGAGCTCTCAGCTATTAGTCATGGCGCCTATGCATTTTTAAAACCCTCAAACCCACATCCACTTTTCAATTGCGGCTGTCACATTTGATTTTATGATTCATTCATTTTTAATGATGTTAGCCAGAGTTTGGGGGCCAGATTGGCATGCTGGGTTTCACACTCACTGCCATCAAGCTGGGGCAAGCATAAACTGCATATGATCTTGGTCATTACCACCTGTCACATTTTTGATTCTGACAAATTGTGGCACGGGCGTCATCGAACATGTACTGTATCATGGACTCCCACAGGACTGCTAGTTTTAGACAACTGACAACACGCCTCTACGTGACGCCAGAAATTACAGCACGCGAGTGTTCCTGTGTTTGCCAGAAGTCATAATTCTAGCTGAATTACCATCTATAAATAACAAATGTGTGAGTACACGTCTGATGCGATATCAGCTAAAACAATATTTTTGAGGAAATCTAACAATGGATCTGCCATGTGGTATATTTTCCAATAAATGCATTTCTTTAAATATTATTTCCAAAGATGACAGGGTTGATGTTGACATACCTCACGAAGTGCAACTTGCATTTGAATATCATTGTTTGTGAGAAGCACATATCAGTTTGCCTGCTCCTGTCACTGATATTTCACTCAAATTGAGCCACTTAAAATGGAGTGCAAGATAGATACTTTATCTGTAAAAATGATCTACATAGTGTTGCCAATTTTACACTGAGGAAGTCTGTGCTCAAAAAGCAGAATGCAATTTCGTGGTACCCCAATCTTCATGGAGGGGTAAACAGGTTTGGAAGACAGCTCATGCCTTTTGACGTTTCCACATCTCAATAAGTCTTCAGCTGTCACTTTCACCGTGGATGGAGTGATGCAGTAAAACTAAAACGCTTGGAGGCCCAGAGTGCAGCCGTGTAGGATTAGCAAGAAAGAGAGTACACTGTAGAGTGGGAGATGAAAACAACATCACTCTCAGAGAGCAGGATTGGGATTGGGTGATGAGGCTAGAGAGGTTTGGGGAAGTGGGGGAGGGGGGGAGAGGGGGTAGGATTGTGTGGATGCGGGGGGGATCAGTTTGAAGGGGAAGGGGGAGAGGGGGTAGGATTGTGTGGATGCGGGGGGGATCAGTTTGAAGGGGAAGGGGGAGAGGGGGTAGGATTGTGTGGATGCGGGGGGGATCAGTTTGAAGGGGAAGGGGGAGAGGGGGTAGGATTGTGTGGATGCGGGGGGGATCAGTTTGAAGGGGAAGGGGGAGAGGGGGTAGGATTGTGTGGATGCGGGGGGGATCAGTTTGAAGGGGAAGGGGGGAGAGGGGGTAGTATTGTGTGGATGCGGGGGGGATCAGTTTGAAGGGGAAGGGGGAGAGGGGGAAGTATTGTGTGGATGCGGGGGGATCAGTTTGAAGGGGAAGGGGGAGGGGGGTAGTATTTTGTGGATGCGGGGGGATCAGTTTTCAAATGATATTTATTCCCAGTGCCTTAAAGCTGACTTAAAAGGACCCTTCAAGTTGTGTTAACAGATCTCCTGTCAATGGCAGTGTTCTCAGTCAGGACATGGGCACAGCCTTCTCCTTGTCTTCTTTTCTCCTCTCCATCAGTTTCCTGGAAGGTGTTTCTCTTGTGTGGTTGCTCTCGCCTCCTGCCTCTCCGACACAATGTACATCTGAGCATCAGTAGACATGAGGGTCAACTTTTTAGCGGGGGATATTGATTTTGAAATTGAATGCAAATAATTCTGACTGATGTTACATCAGATGTGGCTCTGATGAAATTATATGAACCTTGATATCAAAGCAGAAATGTATGAATGTCATCTTGCACTTGCAGTAATACCTCTTGTATGTGAAGACGAATTACTCAAATATGCTCAGGTTGTTGGAAAGCCATGTATCGTCTTTATTGAATGATAGCTGGCTGTTGTATAACACAATGAAGCAGGCAATTAAACTTAAAACATTTAAGTTATCTAATACATAATGGCTAGTCACCTAATGGCTTTAATCCAAAGTGTCAATGGCCTAATTTGAGTAATAACACCAAATGCTCTCCAGCGATGGTTCTCTGAGGACCAAGACATCAATTTGGTAAGACTCTTCCGGACCGTTTCTTGCACACATTGCAACTTCTTCCGTAGTTATAGCAATTCAGATTCATTCTCCAGAGATGGGGTTGCGTGGGGGGGGGGGGGGGGGGGCTGCTTATTTTGACCGTGGCTGCCGGCATCCTGAGGTGGCTTGTTTGTAATTGTGCGGTACAGGTGCGGAAATGCCACTGCTATCTGCGAGATGACACCGTCAGCATTTCCCCACAGCTGAGATAACAGGAAAGAGTCCAGATGTTGTTTATTACACCACAAAGTATGGCGGAGAGTGTGTGTGTCTGTGTCCGTGTGTGGCGGAGTGTGTGTGTGTGTGTGTGTGTGTGTGTGTGTGCGTATGTGCGTGTGCGTGCGCGTACGGCGTGCGTGCGTGCTTGCGTGCGTGCGTGCGTGCGTGCGTGTGTGTGTCTGTGTTTAGGGGAGAGGGAAAGGGGCACAGAGCTATTTATTTGGACACAGTAAATGCATTCAAGGATGTACAGCAGCGATGCATCAAACTAGTCCTTATGAGCCTGTGCTTGTTCACTCTGGACGGCCACAACAGATCTCCTTCACACTGTAAAGCACAAAGTTCTGCAGAGCACACAATGCACTGTACGCCACTCTATTCAACCGTGCTCCGCCATGCAACACTAGTCTCCACTTCAACATGACTCATTTTCTGCTAGAGGAAGTCATAAAGTGCACAGGTATGCAAATACAGCTTTGAGAAAGGGGACAAAATCTCCCCTCGGTCAGGTGTAAAATTGAACAGCCAGACTCATTTAAGTCGTCCATTATCCAGGAGAATCCCCACACATTGATTTCCGCTTATTGCGTTTTAACCAGTCCTGCAGCAGCACCTCTCACAGAGGTGATGCAGCCGCCGCCAATAAGCAGGACGAAGCGGTGCACTTCCTCAAAGCAGCCGCTAATCATCGGTTAGTAATGCCATTTTCTTTTTATGCTTCATATTGTTTACTCGAACAAAATAAGCAAATAAAGAATTTAGATAAATCGACCGATTAATAAGTAAGCAGGCAAATCCCATGAATGTGTTTTTATTGTTGTTGTTGTCTGTGTGTGTGTGAATATTTAAATAATTGCAGAGATGGATGAGAAGAAGTACTGACTGTTTTGAGTGTAAGTGGGAGAGACCAAGAAAATAAACAGCGTTAGCCCGATTCAGTATTAGGGCGGCACACGGTAAATAAACTGGTTATGATGCCATTCCATTTCCTGGACACCCAGTGATTCCTGTCGATCGAGAAGGCAAACGTGGAAAAGGAGCCAGGAGAGAGTGCCTAAAAAGAATCCTCCTCTTCACTTGAGCTCAAATCTAATCCTCTGCATCTTGTTAACGACTTCAAATGCCCAAACCATACTCAGGGAAGTCTATGAGATTTTTAAAGCTTTTATTTTTTTAAGTATCAAAATAACAACAGCACTGAAGATTATGAATCGCATAGTCAGCCACTACATTGGTACTTTGCTTCGATTTTACATGCGTAACGGCAGGAAAGGACGTTAGGAGTGAGTGTTGCCTTTTGAGAGTGGGCCTCCGCCTGTCTTTGACCCTAGGTAATGACTGTCTGAATAAGTGGCCGTGGAGGGTGTTGGAGGGGTTTGTGAGGAGAGGGGGGTTGGACGGTCAGAGACTGAGAGGTGTCACCAGCCTCACACCTGAAGGCAGTTGCCACCTCATTACGATCTGGGCCTCAGCTCCCTGCTGAAAGAAATGAAATGAAATTAATTTGTCATTACGAGGCTTTTGGGGGATGTGTGTGTTGCGGGGATGGAGGTGTATTATTACGGGCGCAGCAGTGTCATGGAGCAAGGAGGAGAGGGGGGATGGGGAGAGGGAGCGTCTCAAAGGCTCAAAGGGATGGTGGTTCAGTTGAAGAAGCTTCACAAGTACATCGTCTCTAGCCGCCTTCGTTTAAATGATGGTGGCATTACTTGTGGATTTTTCAGCAGGTGTAATTTGCGTTTAATGAAGAGCCGCAATCATTTTTCTCCTAGGTTTAAAACGACAAGGCTTTAACTGAGCTGCAGCGTGCAGAGCTGTTGAAGCGTGGTTCTGGTTGAGGGTGTGGAAGTTGTTGGGGAGGGAGGGTAAACCAGTGGGGTTTTTGATATGAGGCAAAAACTTGGTCCCCTTTTCTGTTGTCATGACACAATGACACATGAACAATTCAACTCCCATTTGGCTGACAAGGTGAGAACTGAGACAAACACCTAGACATGATGCACATTTTTCCATTTTCATTAAAACCCTTGCCATTGGCTTTCATAAAGCGTAGGTGCCCTGGATGTAGGTAACTCAGAATAGAAGCGAGCAAGGGTCTTTTTTTTTCTCCCTCCCTCCCTTATGTGTTTGTGTCTACCGCAAGGAAAGTTTTATTTGAAATGCAGCGAGCGTTTTGAAATGCAGTATGATTTATGGATCTCAGCTCTGCTGCGGTGGGCTTTGAGGGGCAGACGTTGAGGGGGGACGGGGACTGGGTCACCCCGCATCACCCTCAGCCCAGTTCAGCTTATTCGCCTTGGTATGTCCCTACCCCCTGCTTGAGGACATTTGATGCCATCAATACCTCAAAGCCGACGCTCTTTTTTCTTTCTCTGCCTTTCTCTATTTTCTACTGTGGTCTCTCCATCTGTTGCTTTTGTTTTGGTTTTCCCTTCTCTCTCACTGTTCTATAATTTGTTTTCTAATAAGCTCTTTTTCCCTCCACCGCCTACACCTTTCATTCTTACTTTGTCCTCATTTTCTCCTGTGCTCTCTTTCACTCTCTTTTCGTCTTCTCCACCTCCTCCACTCTATATTCTGTCTTCCTCTTGATTCTCCTTCCATCCCTTCATTTCACAGTCTGATCTCTCCATCCCTCTGCTTGCCCTTCTTTGTCTCTCTTTCTTTCCTTCCCTCCCAACCTCTCTCTGTCTCTCTCTCTCCTCTGTCTCACTCTCTCCTCTGTCTCACTCTCACCTCTGTCTCTCTCTCTCCTCTGTCTCTCTCTCTCCTCTGTCTCACTCTCTCCTCTGTCTCACTCTCAACTCTCTGTCTCTCTCTCTCCTCTGTCTCTCTCTCACCTCTGTCTCTCTCTCTCCTCTGTCTCACTCTCTCCTCTGTCTCACTTTCACCTCTGTCTCACTTTCACCTCTGTCTCACTCTCACCTCTATCTCATTCTCTCCTCTGTCTCACTCTCACCTCTGTCTCTCTCTCACCTCTGTCTCTCTCTCTCCTCTGTCTCTCTCTCACCTCTGTCTCTCTCTCTCTCCTCTGTCTCACTCTCTCCTCTGTCTCACTTTCACCTCTGTCTCACTTTCACCTCTGTCTCACTTTCACCTCTATCCTGCTCTCTTCTCGTTCTGCTTTTCCCGCCATCTCCCTGTCTCTCCATATCCCTATCTCCCCCAACCCCCTCCCTCTATCTCTCCCTCTTCTCTTCTCTCCTCACTTACCTCCACTCCATTTCTGTCTGCCTCCCTTCTTTCCCTCCGTCTCTGTCCTCTCTTCGCTTCTCTCCTCTCTCCTCTTCTCCTCTCCTCTCCTCCTCTCCTCTCTTCTCCTCTCCTCTCCTCTCCTCTCCTCTCCTCTCCTCTCAGCTCCACTCTCCTCCCCGTGACTAAAGCCTGCCTCACTCCTCTGCAGTGCCAGCCGGCCTCCCTGATTTGTTCAGTGCTCGGGTACTATTTGCATAGGCTGGCCCACTTCTGAGCCCCCTCCTCCTCCTCTCCTCCTCTCTTCCTCCTCCTCCTCCTCCTCCTCCTCCTCCTCCCTCTTCCGTCCCATCTCCTCTCAGCTTAGTTTCACCTGTGAGCTCTCATCCCCTTCTCTCCCTTTCTCTCTCTCTCCCTTAGTCTCTCACTTACTTTAAGCGCTTCTTCATTTTTACCCGTCTCTCTCTCTTTCTCTCTCTCTCTTTCTCTCTCTCTCTCTCTCTCTCCACTCTCTCTTACTGACGAGAGTGGTCTTTTTTCCCCTTCTTCCTCTCGCGTGGAATACTGAGCTCTGTCTGTTTTGCGGGCTGCCTGGGTTTGAAGAAAAGGAAGGGCTGTTTGAGTGTGTTAGATCTCAGTGAAGGAGCAGGATTTGTGCAGTGAGGGGAGAGAGAGATCCACTGCTGAGACCGAGGCTTCTCTGCTGAGCGCTCACTGGCAGAGCAAGCCCAGAGAAAAAGAGGGGAGGTGCTGGCAGCTCAGCTGTGTGTGTGTGTGTGTGTGTGTGTGTGTGTGTGTGTGTGTGTGTGTGTGTGTGTGTCTCTCACTCACACACACAGAGAGAGAGAGAGGGAGAGCGCAGCGCACGCCTGCATGTGTGCGAATGCGAGTGCATTGCTGCTCATCGCGCAGCTCGTGGAGACGGAGTCGAGACGCGAGCGGAACAGCGCGGCACAGCGCGGCTCGGAGCGACGTGACGTGAGGTGAGGCAAAGCGACGGGACACAGACGCAGACACACGGGGTCTGGGTCCAAAGTCCTCCGTTGTGCTTTGACACTCACTCGCAAAGGTGAGGGAAGCCGACCCTGGGAAATTCCAGCACACTATCTCGCCTCCCCTGCGTCTCCTATCGCAGCTGCGACTCTGGAGCCAGCGTCCAAACCCCCGTCAGCCTGGAGGAGTGGATCGCTGCCTCGTCTCTGAGCTGTGTTCCCTGAGTGAAGCCTCGGCTCCTTGTTTCTCTTCTCTTCTCTCTCTTCTCGAGGGGTTGGATTTTTTTTGATTATTTTTCTCCTCTTTTCTGGTTGTTTTCTTCCGTTTCCTCCCTGCACTGTGGGGAAAGTGGGCTTCCCCCTGTCATGGGTTCGTAACTTGACCGTGGCACACTTCTCTCTCTCTCTTTTCCCTGTCACTCTCTCTCTCCCTCTATCTTTCTCTCTCTCTATCTTGCCTCGTCCTCCGCGGCTCTCGTCACCTCGCTCAGAGTGCTCTGCTCTGCTCTGCTCCGTCCGTACGGCCGGTCGGTCCTCCCAGTGGAGAGTGAGCAAGAGAGAGAGAGAGAGAGAGAGAGGGGAGGGGGGTGCTGTCCATCAATGCGCCCCGGCGGAAAGCCTCGGGGCCGCTGGGTGGCCTGGATCGTGCCTCTGGCCGTGGGATGTATGTTCGAATTTGCTTGGAGTTCCCGCTCCCCTGACGGATCCTCGCCATCGCTGCCGGCGTCTGCGTTCCTCTCGACTCATTCCATCGCTAATGTTCCCGGCGCCCCCGCTCCTCTGCCTCCTCCTGCGTTTCCGCGCCACATGGCCCCCCACCATGCCGAGCAAGTCCAGCAGCACCATCACCACGTCCCAGGAGGCAGGCATCACCTGGCGCCCGTCGCCATCTACCGCTCGCCTGCCTCCCTACGGACCGGGCACGGTGAGTCCTCCACTCCTCCCCCCCTTTCCTCTCCTCTCCTCTCCTTTCCTCCCTTTCCCACTTGCCCTCTCTCCTGCCCCCCCCCCTCCCCTCTCTCTGCCTCTGTCCCTCTCCCAGACAAGTCTGCTGGAGCGAGCTGGAAGCCCAAAAGCTCTTCTCCTAATGGCCATACTGCCATCTTGTAGGCGTTTACCCACAATGCAATCCAAGTGGGAGGTGATAAGGTCTGGTTTCATCCAAATCATAGCGGGGCCAGTCTGTTGCTTGTGACAAAAGTCTGTGTCTGAATGCTGCTGGTAATGAGATGGTCCAAGGGTTGGAGGGCCATCTGAGAGGGTGCTGTGCTGTGCTGTGCTGTGCTGTGCTGTGCTGTGCCTGTGCTGTGCTGTGCTGCGCTGTGCTGTGCTGTGCTGCGCTGTGCTGTGCTGTGCTGCGCTGTGCTGTGCTGTGCTGTGCTGTGCTGTGATGTGCTGTGCTGGGCTGGGCTGGGCTGTGCTGTCTCACTCTTTGGGGTGTTCATAATTGTGATTATTCACTCTGAAGTTCCGTGTGAGGTACAGATTTCATTAGAGACTCTTTTTTAGACACGCCATAATTGGAGGTTGCACAGCTTCTTTCGGCGGTTCTGGAAGAGTCAATTCTGTCCCTATCAGAGTAATTCAGAACGACAACACAATGTTCTCTCTCTTTCTCTCTCTCTCTATCTCTCTCTCTCTCTCTCTCTCTCTCTCTCTCTCTCTCTGTCTCTCTGTCCCTCTCTCCCCTCGCCTGCCTATGTTTGACAGATCTGGCACGCTGCTCCTTTCAGATGTAAACGAATGTAACTGTGAACGCGGCCCTCTCTGTTTGATGTCTAAAAGGGCTGTGGTGATTGGGTTTGACTCCATTTAAGGGGTTCAGGGACATTACCACCCCCCCAACCCCCCGCCCCCTCACCTCGCTCCCTCTCTCGCTCTTTCACTCTCTTGTCTTCCCCTTCCTCATTCAGAAATGGGGAAGCAGATGGGGTTGACAGGAGGAGAGAGTGTGTGCATCGCTAATCTGATCTCTGTCAAAGCCAAGGCCCTTCACTGGAGTCGGGGGGTAATGGGATGTGGCTTTGCACATGTCCTAGGCGCTGGACCCACGTCATGAGTGGTCTGCTGTCTGTGTGTGTGTGTGTTTGTGTGTGTGTGTGTGTCTGTGTGTGTGTGTTTGTGTGTGTGTGTGTGTCTGTGTGTGTTTGTGTGTGTGTGTGTGTGTGTGTGTGTGTGTGTGTGTGTGTGTGTGTGTGTGTGTGTGTGTGTGTGTGTGTGTGTGTGTGTGTGTGTGTGTGTGTGTCTGTGTGTGGTTGTGTGATGATACGAAAAGTCTTCAATGTCTTCTCATTTGAGGCATGGGCCTACATGTTGTGCTACCTACTTGGTCTCACCGAATGTTCAGTACGTCTTACTGTGTGCGTGTGTGTGTGTGTGTGTGTGTGGTCTCACCGACTGTTCAGTACGTCCTACTGTATGGTGAGACAGTATTTCAGAACTAGGGAATAGGGAACACATTGCCTCTCTCTTTTCACGTAAACCCTAGAGTGAAGACTACCCATCGTTTCTGCTGTGTGCAGAAGACATAGCAGCACAATGTTTGACCCTGGGTAGTAATTTCAGATTCAGTGAGCGGTCTCGGATAACAGCAGTGGGGGGGCAAGTCCGCTAGCCGTTATGTTAGATTGCTTTGCTCGGAGATTCGCAGGCGCGTTGCTTTTTGACTCTCTTCATTTTCTTTGTAATGATTTTTTCATGACAAAACACCCAAAAAATAGCATCTGTCTGCAGGAGGGTAGAGACACTGAGACTGGTGTTGGTTCATGGTTTGTGTTTCCCCAGGGCGGTCTGGGTTGTATGCTTGTTGCTTGGGGTGTCAAGACGTCTGTGAATGTGGATTAGGTCTTGGTGTTTGTGTGTGCGTTTGCGTGTACTTGTGCGTGTGCGTGTGCGTGTGCGTGTGCGTATCCGTGTGCCTGTGCCTGTGCTGTGTGCGTGTGTGTGAGAGAGAGAGAGAGAGAGTGACTGAGTGAGTGTGAGATTGAGTAAAACAGATACACAGAGAGTGACATAGATAGAGAGGGAGGAGGAGAGAAAGCACAGAGAGTTTCTCTCTCTTCTTTCTCCCTTCTCTCTCTCCCCCCATGTGGATGTCTCTCTCTCTCTTTGAACCAGGCGGAGCTCGGAAGACACCCCTCTCCATCCCAACGATGATACTTCATTCAGCATTCTTGGCATCACAGTCAGAAAGCCAACATTATCCTTCCATCCATGTGAGGAATTCAAAGACTCTTCTTTTTGTGGTGCGCATTTTCACCTTGCATCTCTGGGGTGGGTAGATAATAGATTGCTTTGTTGTTATTTTTTGTCTGAAAGACTTGGATTTTGTCGCTCTTTCCGTCCTCTCTCCCTTCTTGTCTCTCCTGTTATACGTCTGGGATATAAATAAATCCTCTGTATTATTTTTGCTACAATTTGGGTCACCTGTCATCAGTCGAGACGGAGACTTTGAGTGTGTTTTTTCTTTTCTATTTGGTGTATTGGGTGAGGTTTGTCTCTGGAGAATCAAGTGTTGTTCTATAAATACTGCTGATAGACCAGCCCCTCCTGACAGGCTGAAATTATACATTCGGAGCATATTTATTCAACGCTGGGCAAACAGCGAACTGCTGGTTTTGTGTGTTCCTGATGAAAATCCATTGCAGGTTGACTCATGTTGGCTTTTTTTTTTCACTGTGCGAGCCATGCTTTAGTGAAGGCTTTAGTGAAGGCTTTTCAAGGCTTTTTATCTGTCCTGCTCCAAATGAGGATTTCTGTGAGTGCCTTGAAAAGCGTGGTCAGGTGTGAACTTTCTTTTTTTCCGTTTGTGTTTTGCTTTAGTGTAATCCCTGTTAGAAACATGCTCAGGGAGCCAGTTATGTAGCTTGTCTCCTTGTTTGCCCATAGGGGTAAAGGTGAAGTGTTTGACATTTGTGTTTGCAATAATGCAGCCTTGTGTGTAGCCATGGTAGGGAACAGAGGACCAGAGTCGAGGAAAGCAGAGAGAGGAGAGGAGAGGAGAGGAGAGGAGAGGAGAGGAGAGAGGAGAGGAGAGGAGAGAGGAGAGGAGAGGAGAGGGGAGAGGAGAGGAGAGGAGAGGAGAGGAGAGGAGAGGAGAGGAGGGGAGGGGAGGAGAGGGAGAGGAGAGGAGGGGAGGGGAGGAGAGGGGAGAGGAGAGGAGAGGAGAGGAGGGGAGGGGGAAGGGAGGGGAGGGGAGAGGAGAGGAGAGGAGAGGAGGGGAGGAGAGGGAAAAAAAGAGACAATAAAAAGAGGATAAGAAAGAAGAGAGGGCTGCTGTATATTAAGTCTGGACCTGATGGATGTCAAACCTGTCCACAGACTCAGTACGACTCCTCACACCGCTCCTTCAATCTCTATGCAGTATAAATCCACACCTCTACCTCTCTCTTCTCTCTCTCCCTCCATTTCTCTGCAGCATGTCTTCACACTTCTCTCCCCTCCCCTTTCTGTCCATCCATCTCTCCACAACCCTGTTCTCTCCACACACACACTGTTTTAATCCACACACAACACACACACACACACACACACACACACACACACACAACACACACACACACACACACACACACACACACACACACACACACACAAGACCCTGCTCTCTCCACACACTCTTTTAATCCACAGATAGCCAATCAATGGTGAGCTTGACATGTGGGGGGTCATCTCCCCCTCGCATTGTTCATCCCCCGAACCTCTCTCCAACCCCGAGTCAACACACACACACACACACACACACGAAGAAGACATGCCCTCGCTGTCTATTTCTCTCCCACACAAACACACACACACACACACGGACACACACGGACACACACACACACACACACACACGCGCACACGCGCACACACGCACACACACACACACACACACACACACACACACACACACACACAGACACACACACACGGACACACACGCACACACACACACACACACACACACACACACACACACACTTCCCCCTTCAACACACGTCTGTCCCCGCGAGCGATGGGGTGCTAATGACGTTAGAGGGATCACACACATAAGGTGATATGCTGTTCTCTTCTCACTCTCAGTGTCTCGCCCTTTCCCTCCTCCCCCTCCTCTTCTTCCTCCATCTCTTGTTCCTTCCTCCCTTACCCACCACCCACCAGCCTCACTTTTGTCTGTATCATTTTTTCTTTTTTTCTTTTAGTATTTTTTCCTCGTCATTACATCTCACCCCACTTCCCTTCTCTCCCTCCCTCTCTCTCTCTCTCTGCCTTCCTCGCGTCAGTATTTTTTCTTCTTTCTGCGTTTTTTCGTGCTCTTTAAATCACCAAGGGACATCCATGACATCAGCTCCTTCTTCCAGACTCCCAGGCAATCAGTCACTTCCTTAGCAAGAGTCATGGCCAATTAATTATCCTAGCGATAACGGTGTCATATAATTATGACTTCCTCCGAGGAGAAAATGGTTGAACGCATCATAATCATCCATAAAATGATGTTTATTCATTAGAACAATCCCCTGCTGATGGTTGTTCCATCCACCATGCAAATGTTTTTACTTAGATGTACTTAGATGGAGGGGGGGAAATGGAGGGAAAAGAAAAGAGAGAGATAAATAAATAAATACGTAAAAAAAAACGTTGTCATCAGCTTTGAAATGTGTGTTTTGACATATCAGCCTATTTTAGTGCACGCGTTTTCGCACCATCACTTGACACCTGTTCAAGTGTTTTATAGAGATTTTAAGTTTTAAGTTAAAGAGATGTCAGGTTATTTCTGTTTCTTTCTCATTTAAAACCAGACATGCAGAATATTCATGTTTTTGATATATGTTGAAATGACTAAATGACCCTTTTAGGTTAAGATTTGTCTTGTTATCTACATTGAGTCTATCGGGTGTGTAGGTGTGTCTTGGGTTTGGGGGTGGGTGGTGGGGGGGGGTGAGATCAGTGTTGGGGCATGGATCAGTGTGCGTGCCTGACTCATCCTGTGGTTAGTTAATGGCGCAGAAGCATTACGTGCCATCGGAAGAGACGCCACTAGACTTCGGTCCTACGCAGACTCTCTTGCCATCCGCCAACCCGCTGACGAGAGTGAGCGTCCCTCCAGACTCACACAAAGAGCCCCCCCCCCCCCCCCCCCGTTACAAAAGCCTCAATTACTCAATTACCAAGCCAAATCCCTCTGCTCTCTTAGTCTGAGGACCAATTTCAGGCAGGCAGGAGGCCTCTCTCTCCAGTCCGCTACTCCAACCCACCTACTCACTGGAAGCTTCCCCCATCCCCATCCCCAACACACACACACACACACACACACACACACACACACACACACACACACACACATCCACTCACTGGAAGCTTTCCGCGTGATGCTGCCATTAGCGTCCTCTGGCAGTGCTGCCGTGTGGGCTGTACAGGTCTGAGTCCTGTTTGTTTAGCATACATTTGTTTATCTGCAGTGTTGACGTTGACAATGAGCATAGAGCATTGAGTACACACTGTACTCATAATGTTCTTAAGGTCGCCGATAGTGCAGTGAGCAGTTTTCGCTGTCAGAAATGTTATTGGAGGCTTGTGTTATTGTTGAAGGTCTGTTTTAAGAGATCTTAAGCAAATCATCAAGAAAGAGCACAGATTTGTTTTCATAGGTTCTATAGAATTACATCAGTATTGTAGGTCTAGAAGGTTTTTTAAAGCCATCAAGAACAAGAACTGTACCTTTAAGAGGCAGGCGAGTCGTAAACTTCATGAGACAACCAAGATCAGTGACAAGGCTCCCTGTGGCTGCCCAGTATCCCTACTGTCTAACAAACAAAACCCTTTTTCTTCTTTTAAAATCCTTCCTCCTCCTCCTCCTCCTCCTCCTCCTCCTCTCGTCGTGTCTCAGTCTCCCATGCCCAGCACCAGTCAGGGGTAAGGGATGGGTAGCCATGCCAAACCGCTCCTACTGCTCCTGCTCTCTCTTTCTCTCTCTCTCTCTCTCTCTCTCTCCCTCTCTCTCTCTCTCTCTCTCTCTCTCTCCCTCCCTCCCTCTCTCTCTCTCTCTCTAAAATTCAAATTCAAATGAGCTTTATTGGCATGACAAATATAGTTTGCATTGCCAAAGCATAGCACAGACATAAATCTACACATATCAACAGACAAAAGTGTGTGTGTGTGTGTGTGTGTGTGTGTGCGTGTGTGTGACCGTGTGTGTGTGTGTGTGTGTGACTGTGGGGGTGTGTGTGTGCTTGTGTGTGTGTGTGTGTGTGTGTGTGTGTGTGTGTGTGTGTGTGTGTGTGTGTAGAGCTTCACAGACCACAATCACCGTCCCTTGCCCTATGGCATTCACAGACAAATTTGGCAGCAAGACCCGCTGTCTGTCCCTGCTCTCTCTCTCTCTCTCTCTCTCTCTCTCTCTCTCTCTCTCTCTCTCTCTTCTCTCTCTCTCTCTCTCTCTCTCTCTCTCTCTCTCTCTCTCTCCCCCAGAGGCACGGGAGGCTGATGAGTCTAAGCTCTCACTGATCCATCTCATCCACAGAGCTGGTAATAGCAAGAAATGACTCCCCTCCACCCCTACCCTCCCCATCCCTGACACACACACACACACACACACACACACACTTGTATCCTATCGTTCGTGCATTAGGGAAAGATATGTGCTTAAAGTGGCTCGTAGAAGAATTCATTTTCATTAAGTCGCTGGACGTGATTTTTTCTCTTTTTGCCCCTTCATGTCCCTCCGTCTGTGCTCTTGTGCTACTGCTAATCTGGTGTGTGTGTGTGTGTGTGGTGTGTGTGTGTGTGGCGGGGGGAGTTTTGGAAAGGGTGCTTGAGAATCAGCCGAGATGTGCGTGTAGGAGTCCTTCTCACCCCCGCGCGTCACTCTCTTTCTCTCCAGAATTATAGACGCTGATTAGGACCCCTGCGTGTTGGGCAGAGCATGCATGACGATGGAAAAAGCCAAAAGGTTTCCACTGTTCAAGTGCTGGGTTAAAACTAGGATAGGTTAAGAGCAATGTCTCATTGTAGACACAGCCTTCCCGTTCACTACACAGGTTTATGCTCATAATTGGATTGCAACTTGAGTCTCTTTAATTTGTGTTTGAACCTCTTGATGTTAGTTTCAATGTAAATGCATTAGCGACATCAGTCCTTAAAGTTGCTGTGCATGTTTGTTTTTTCTGTTGCGGAGAAATATGTTATGTATTTGATTATCTTAATTTTTTCTGCTGTAGCTATGCTGAGTTTGCTCCTTGATATGCTTTTTTTATTTTTTTTAAAAGGTGCATTTTCTCGTTTCTGACTGGCCGGTAAATGCTTTTCCAGGGACTCAGAGCAGGCTGAAGTACCTAATGGGCTTGCCGAGATGTAGTGGGAGGATATTGAGTTGGGAATTGAAGTGGTCCCCGAGCAAACATACAAGCAAGACCGCTAAGAGGGTTGAAGTGTCGACAGAAAAACATGATACCATGTTCACCTGCACTGACAAACAGCGACCAGTCTGGCAAGACCGTCTCATTTCTCTCGTGTGTCGAAAAGGACATGTGTTCAACGAGCGTGCAGCTCGGGGGAAACCACTTTGTTTACTCAGCGGCCCCTTATATGGCAGTGCATAAGAGATTTACAGACCTGCACTACCTTGAGATGGACTCACAGTGCACTATTGCCTGTGTGTCTGATACGTGCTAGTTATAGTGAAAGATTTGTTTATGAACCCACACAGAGAGGGCTGTTCTCCCTTTGGAATGGTGCTGATGATAGAAGGAGCTCTGGCCGTGGAATAAAAGGAGTGCTTGTGTAGTCGTACTACCGTTAGCGGCAGAGCCAGCTTTTATCTCACTTAGCCAACACGTCACGCTTTCCTTTCTTAGAATGCTAATGCGGAAACTTAAAGGCACAATTAGCACCCATGTGCTTCAGAAGCATCCCGGCAATTGAAGACAATCAGTACTACGATCGCAGTGGCCTAATCTGGTCACATTAATTTAGTGACCCACTTGATGCACGTGAGGTCGATCTTAGAGCTCTATTAAGCGTGACATACTGCACGGACAGATGAGCCAGAGAAAAGAAAGGAAAGAAAAGGACAATCTTGGGGTAGTGATGACCAGTGGGCTACTCAGGCTGGCGAGGATCCAAGAGATGATCAGGTGCCCTCTGACCCCACACTCGGATTCCCTGTGGTGCTGGGAAGCTTCTAGAAGCTAGCTGCGTGCTGCTTAATTATGCCCTCGAGCTCCAGCCAGCTCTACTGCATCCGACCGTTGGGTCGCTTAGGGAAGACAAGAAAAAAGGAGAAAAGAAAGAAACACTGGACAGAAAGAAAGAAAGAAAGAAAGAAAGAAAGAAAGCAATAGAGGTAAAAAGAGAAGACATTGAAAAAAGGAAAATAAAAATATACATTTCAAATATCTTGTAGTGTGGTCTCAACTGGTTTGAGTTCTTTTGATTGGTCGAGCATATCCACCAACCTATCTGCATCTTTCATGGGTTGAGTTCATTGAGGTGCATAAATGAGGAGGGCTTGTGAATGCGCTGTGAGAAAACACCATAAATAAAGGATGACCTCATGGTTCATAGACTCTTTAAATCAAGATTCCCTCAGGTACTTTTGCTTAGCATCAATCTGACAAGATACTCACACCTCCACTGGAAAATAAACCGACAAAAACAGCACAATTTTACAGCTTACCTTTTCATAAATATTCAAGTATTTTTCACTGTAGAGGGATATATCCCAACAAGCTGGAGCCTGTTTATGACCTATAATAGATGGAATAACTATTTAGGAATAAAGTCTTTTTTAAAGCAGTCCTCCCTCTCTCTTTCTATGTCTCTTTTTTTCTCTGTCTCTTCCCTCCTCCTCTCGCCCATGCAGCCAGTGAAGAGGAAATGATTACAGAGATGGTTCTGGGTTAGGGGTATGAGTCATAGACCCAAATCACTGTCTCCCTCGGCCAGTGCTGTGAGTTGGATGATGTTATCACTGACTGGCCTGGCAGAAAGAAAGAGCCGCCACACACACACACACACACACACACACACAGCCACACACACACAGCCACACACAGCCACACACAGCCACACACAGCCACACACACACAGCCACACACACACACACACACACACACAGCCACACACACACACACACACACACACACACACACACACACACACACACACACACACACACACACACACACACACACACACACACACACACACACACACACACACACACACACACACACACACACACACACACACACACACACACACACCACAGCCCTCCTAGTGTCCAACCCCTCCAACCCACATCATTAGTATTCACTTCACTGGCTGAGCTCTGTGTCCGCAGACCTCTCGGTAACCTCCCTGCAACCACGAGCAAACCATTCGGGAGCACACACACATACACACACACTCTCACACACACACACACATGAATCACATTTTCACACTCAGAGGAACATTAAAACAAACGTGTATGATGTTTTACATACACACACCATGCAGACACATACTGTACATAGCCGTTCAGTACACAAATACACGCACATACCAGCACCCACAAACACACACCATCACACAGATATGGTACACAATAATAAACACACACACACACACACACACACACACACACACACACACACACACACACACACACACACACACACCCCCACTCAGTGATGCACGTCACTCACACTAACGTGTGGCCGGTCAGTGAGCGCCTCAGTCCGTAGCGCTGCCTCTGCCTGTCCTTTTTAATCCGCCTTGTGCCTTTCTTACTTCAGGTTATGCCGCAGTACGCGGTTGACTTTTTGATTTGTGTGCGTGTGTGGCGGAGGAATTAACATAAAAGCATCCACTGTGCGTAACACGACCATCACCAACACCGACACCTCCACGTTCTTAAAGGTTGCGCACCGAGTCACGCTTGAGACGAAGCAAAAGGTGCGCTAATGGTCGGGCTTTGCGCCCACACAAAGATGCGTCAG
>NC_137921.1:70369846-70372346 GCF_963457725.1 Sprattus sprattus | reverse complement strand
GACGTGGGCAGACATAACAGCTGCCACCACTGGGTCAGGGCGCGCAACATAGCCAACTAGACGTGGCCGTCTCAGAGACCCGGAATTGCGAGGCGGCACGCCTTAGGATAACCTAAACTTTGAGCCGCAGGAGGAAGACGCTAAGACGTCCATGTCAGTTTGCATGTTGTTTTGAGTGTCCTCTGCTCAGTCCCTCAAAGAGAAAGGCCGCTGTGTGAGTAAGTGTTTAGTCACAGGTCAATTGACCCGTTTCTCGAAACATCCGACACCAAAACAAAATGATAAATAAAAACTGACAAAAACCCTTGTATAGTTCTGAGATATGAGCTGAGAGTTTTAAGAGCAGTTAGCTGAATCAGAGGTTTCTCTCTTCCCTCTCTCTCTCTCTCTCTCTCTCTCTCTCTCTCTCTCTCTCTCTCTTTTTAATCTCTCAAGAACAGTCTCAACATTTTAAAGCGGATTTGTCAGCGTATCTCGGCAACAGAGAGCGCTTCTTCTGCTCCTCTGCCGCTTGGCTCGTCTCGACTAGTCTCGACTTGTCTCGTCTCGAGCCCTGGCCCTCGCCCAGCTCAAAATGCTCCAGACGACGAAGGGGCATGGGTGTGGGCAAGCCGGCTTCCCCTTCATTCGCTCCACGGGCAGTCGTTTATAAAAAAATAATCAACATAGCATCGTCCTCCACTTCAAATTGATTTCCTTTCTCCCTTCCCTTCCTCCTACTCACCCTTGTAGAGAGATTCAACCCTCTCCCTTTTCCTTCTCGCCTTTCCTCACGCCTCCTCCCTCTCGCCTCCTCCCTCTCCCCTCCCTCTCGCCTCCTCCCTCTCCCCTTCCTCTCCCCTTCCTCTCCCCTTCCTCTCGCCTCTTCTTTCGTGGCTTTGGGCTCTGGAGGGATTGGAGGAGAAATGTCCTCTGTAAAAGGGCAGGAGTGTATAGAGAAGGACAGGGCTACGGGGGTATGAAGAGATCGGAGGGAAGGAGAACGAGATAGAGGGACAGGGAGAGGGAGAGAGAGAGAGAAAAAAAGAGAATTGGTTATGAAAGAGAAGGAGACAGCTCAGAGCCTGTCCTTCCCGAAAGCCCCACAGGAGATACTCCATCTCTCTTTCTCTCCACTTTCTCCATTTTTTCTCTCTTTCTTCAATCACTGACAACCTCAATCTCTCCATCTTTCTACACTCTTCTCCATCACATGCTTTCATTCTCCTGCCTGCTTGCTCTTTCTCCTTCTTCTTCTCGTTCTCTATGTTTCTTACTTTCTCTCTCTCTCTCTCTCTCTCTCTCTCTCTCTCTCTCTCTCCCACTCACTGACACTCTCTCTCTCTCACTGCATCTCTCCCTACACTATGCCCCCCCCCCCCTCCCCTTTAAATCCCTTCATGCCTTCTTGCTCTGCTTCCCTCATTCTCAATCGGCCCCACTGGAAACAAATCCCCAGTGGAAGAGCATGCAGAGCCCCCCTCCCCTCCCCTCCCCTCGCCTCCCCTCCTTCTCCCCTCCCCTCCCCTCCCCTCCCCTCGCCTCCCCTCGCCTCCCCTCCTTCTCCCCTCCCCTCCCCTCCTTCTCCCCTCCTTCTCCCCTCCCCTCCTCCTCCCCTCCTTCTCCCCTCCTTCTCCCCTCCTTCTCCCCTCCTTCTCCCCTCCCCTCCCCTCCCCCCCCTCCTTCTCCCCTCCTTCTCCCCTCCCCTCCCCTCCCCCCCCTCCTTCTCCCCTCCTTCTCCCCTCCCCTCGCCTCCCCTTCTTCTCCCCTCCCCTCGCCTCCCCTTCTTCTCCCCTCCCCTCCCCTCCCCTCCTTCTCCCCTCCCCTCCCCTCCCCTCCCCTCCCCTCCCCTCCCCTCCTCTCCTTCTCCCCTCCTTCTCCCCTCCCCTCCCCTCCCCCCTCCTTCTCCCCTCCTTCTCCCCTCCCCTCGCCTCCCCTTCTTCTCCCCTCCCCTCCCCTCCCCTCCTTCTCCCCTCCCCTCCCCTCCCCTCCCCTCCCCTCCCCTCCCCTCCCCTCCCCTCCCCTCCTCTCCTTCTCCCCTCCTTCTCCCCTCCCCTCCCCTCCCCTCCCCTCCTCTCCTTCTCCCCTCCTTCTCCCCTCCCCTCCCCTCCCCTCCCCTCCCCTCCCCTCCTCTCCTTCTCCCCTCCCCTCCTTCTCCCCTCCTTCTCCCCTCCCCACCCCTCCTCTCCTTCTCCCCTCCTTCTCCTGGCCTGTTCGGAGCTCAGGTAGAGGCTCGGAGAGGGAGCTCCATGGTGGCCAACCATCCAGTTGAGTGCCTCTGATTAGGGGAGGGAGGAGGTGGGTGGCAGGTTGGGGTGGGTGGGGGGGGGGAGTAATCTGTCTTCATTCTGCCCGTGCCCTAGCGGGTGTGTGTCTCACGTGACGTCATCCCCAAACACACATCTGTGTTCACAGATGCATACACACAGATGTTGTACCTTGTAGGCCGATGTGTGTTCTGATTGTGCTGAATTACAATTGCACCATCACACAGTTGGGCTGGGCAGTCTGTACCGATCCT
>NC_137921.1:70290230-70367730 GCF_963457725.1 Sprattus sprattus | reverse complement strand
AATCCTTCCTTTCTGATCCCTGACACAGTGAGCAGTTTGATAGCTGCTGTGCCAGCGCACCAGGCGGGTAATAACCGGGATAAAATGCTAAGCTAAGCAAGGTGTGATTCTCCATATCTCTGATACCATATAAAGCAAGTATGAGGCTGCAATCTCCTATGAAACAAAAAGAGATGTTTGTCATACTCACATCTCCATCTAAAAGGCAGATTCTAATGGAACTGTCAGCCACCCGTCGTCTGTGGGCTTCTGCTGATGGATCTGACGTATCAAGATGAGACAAGTTAACCAGCTTGTCATTTGGTGGCATATTGGTGCAGGTCGTCCTGCTCGAAGACTAGAAAAGGGTGGAAGAAGATCAAATATTATTCCCAGTACGACGCAAAACATTAGCACTGGAAAATAGGCCTGGGCCGTGCGCCTTTGAATAAGTGTATTTACTAGTGAGCTGCTCTGAGAGTAGGTCTGGCTTATACAGTATATATATTTTTTTTTCATCCATTTCTGTTATTTTTTTGTATTTGCCAGTGAGCTGATTTCAGGTAGGCAATGGCATGCTTGGGCTGAAATGGAGGAATTGCAGCGTGCATTATGCAAGGACTTTGTCTCCCCCCCCCCCCCCCCCACCCCCCCCCCCCCCATCTATTTCACTCAGTGAAAATGACAGGTTTCTTTAGCCTTTCAAGAGCTGCTGAAAGCCTCGCTAGCTTGCTTTAAATTTCCCATCAGTTCAACTAAGAACTTCTTCAAAGGGAGCCGGCTCAAAGAATGGGGGGGGGGGGGGGGGATGGGGGGCTCAACCGAGTGGGCTTTCGTGAACACCAGAGAGAGCAGAGAGAGAAACCTGGTCCTACAGGTACTAAAACACACACCCACACACATACACACACACACACATACACACATACACACATACACACACCCACATATACACACATACACAAACAGCTTCATGTGTCACAAAGTGACGACCGTACAATGAAGCAGAAGCAGAAAATAGGAATATATGCGGTTGGGGGTTAACTGACTTCAAGAACTTAGGAGATATAGCTGACTATCCCTGCACGAGAGGCTGGTGACTCTTCCCACTGCTGAGCTGCCACTCATCCAGTTCCCCCAAAAGGCCCGGTCCTTATCCTCCCTCTCATCACTTCAGAAAAACACTGCTTTCTTTTAAGGATTCGGTTAATTAAAGCCGTCCGGAGGAGCTCTTCAATCGATTGGCTGCTCCACTCGTCTGCTTTTCAGATGGCTAGCATTCGTCCTCTCCGAAGGCCATGGACGAGGCCTCGTTAAGCATTTATTTTCCCCGATAAAGATTGGAAACAGATAACAGGCTGACCTCTGTAGCTGGTCTCAATGGCACTTGAAGAGTAGATGAATCCCTTTTTTTGGGGGGGGGGGGTATCATCGGCTTAACTCGGCGGCTTGTGTCTTTTTCTCTATTGTTTAGTTTAAAGCTGTGTGTCCTTGGCAGCATACACAGAGCATAGCAATGACATCTGGGCTTGGTGCTGCTCAGACTGTAGTGAAGGAGGAGGCTCACCTTTCATGGGGAGTCTATTGTTGCTTTCTCAGACTATAGAAGGCCACCACACATGTCCCATTATTGTCCATAATAACGTGTGTATTGTAGACTTGTTGGTCTTTGTATTTGCATACGTGTGTGTGTGTGTGTGTGTGTGTGTGTGTGTGTGTGTGTGTGTGTGTGTGTGTGTGTGTGTGTGTGATTGTGTGTGGTAGCACAACGTATTTGTGGACTGTAAGGCTGGTATAACTCATGAACAGCCCTGTGTGCTGACCGGAGACCTTGTGAAGCTTGTTTATTCAGGGGCAACATCCGTGCCATAAATCACAGGCACTCTCTCCAGGGCAAACGCCCCACGCTGGGCTGATCAGTGCTAATGGAACTTCTTTGACTCTGCGGGGCTGGGGGGTAGGCTATTCATTATGGGGGAGACATAGTGCCGGCTGGACTGTGGCAGGCCATCGTGAGTGGGTGAGGCTGAATGGAGACCCCACAGAGACCATGCTCAACCGTTTGATTGCGGCAGCCCTTCATTTGAGGAGCTGACGTCACACTGGCCTCGGCAATGGTTGCGGAGGACAGTGTGTGGTTTCGTGTAGTCATGTCCAGGAACGTGCACAGGAATTTTGAAGGGCAGGTGCTCTGCCCTGGAGAAAAGGGGCAACACAATATTTTTTTCACCGCCGCTGCCACGCCCCCGCCATGTAATCGCAAATTTTCAAAATATCATTTTACACTGTCACTTACCGCGACTGCCACGCCCCCGCCATGTAATCGCAAATTTTCAGAATATCATTTTAAACTGTCACTTACCGCGACTGCCATGCCCCCGCCATGTTATCGTAAATATTATTATTATAAAATATTTACTTAGGAGGGGCAACTTATTTCCTTCGGAGGGGCAACTTCAGTCAAAGAGGGCAAACGGGAAGTTGCCCAAGCAACCTTAGCACACTCCTGTGCACATCCCTGGTCATGTCTGATGGAATGTGCAAGGGAGGGATTGGCTGGGAGGGGTTTGGTTTCTTATTTGATGTGAACAACCGTTCGATGCCTCAGGTGTAGGATGTTTGTTTCATCTGGCTGATTTCTTTGTTGGATGATATGCGGTTGTGGAACATTAAAATGGAGGTGGCCATTAACAGTTGTTATACCTGTAAGGACACACTTTCAGAACATGCCAAGGCGGCTGAGGTCATAGAGTCAGCATTATATAAGACAGCAAAGGTGACACTTTGTATAGTGACCCAGTTTCACCCCCACCTCAGCCTGACCCCCACCAAGGACTGAGCTGAGAATTATGTGTGTGTGTGTGTGTGTGTGTGTGTGTGTGTGTGTGGGGGGGGTGGTGATGACCTCTTCCTCTGGTCAGCTCCCAGCCGTGGGGGTCAGAGACGGAGAGCGAGAGGACAGCTCTCCAGGATTAGATCCCGAGGGCATTTCCACAGTGCCTGGCGGCGTGTTGCCATGCCAACCGGCTGTCAGCAATTTGTCCTCTTCTCGCGTCTGGCCATTGGAGACGGACTAATGCGGGTTTATGGATGTATGACATGTTGCCGAAACTGAGTGGGCTGGCTAGCGCCCGGAGAAAGAAATAATGTGTGGTCGGAGCACTGTGTCAGATAGTTCAGTCATTTGGACACGGATCATTGTGGAGCGGACTCATTTAGCTCCTATTCTGCGCCCCCTCTCGAGGGGGAACCAAAGATTCTTTCAGCCTGGCGTTATTAGCGCCGAGGACGTAACGCGGTGATGATTAAGATCTACTGTGAGATCATTCTTTTATTTCCCCCTTTTGTTATCTCTTAATGAAAGACCATCATGTACCACTTGTGACGTGATCCAGTTTGCCATCCAGACATATTCCTCTCCATTGTACTTGATGTGTCCCCTCTTGAAGACCCTGACAAGATCACTGAAATCATCTTTAGCATCGTCGTCATGCGTATTTCATTTCATGCGTTTGAAGTGTTGTCAAAGACATACCAAGCATGACTCATGATGATGGGTGTGAAGGAAGTTGCCATCTCTTAAATAAGGTGCACTTGTTCTTTTTATAAAAAAGTTTGATGAAGACAGTGTGTGTGTGTGTGTGTGTGTGTGTGTGTGTTTTCCCTTTTATTTTTTGCTTCTCTATATATAAATCCTCACTCTGGCCTTTTTTATCTTTGTGTAGAGTGTGTGCTGGGCTGTGCTGTTCTAGAATGGCAAACAGACTGCAATGTCCTCCTGGGATGACTGAATTATGAATGAAGCCTCAGTTGCAGCCATCTTTGTATCGGTTTTCCCTTTGTTATATATTTTCTTCTCTCCCCCCCCCTCTCCCTCCCCATCATCCCACTACCTCGTGCCTAGAGTATGTGGGTGTGTGTCTGCAGGTGTGTGTCTGTAGGTGTGTGTCTGTAGGTGTGTGTCTGTAGGTGTGTGTCTGTAGGTGTGTATACAGTATGTGGGTGTGTGTCTGTAGGTGTGTGTCTGCAGGTGTGTCTGTAGGTGTGTATCTGTAGGTGTGTGTCTGTAGGTGTGTATACAGTATGTGGGTGTGTGTCTGTAGGTGTGTTTCTGCAGGTGTGTCTGTAGGTGTGTATCTGTAGGTGTGTGTCTGTAGGTGTGTATACAGTATGTAGGTGTGTGTCTGTAGGTATGTATCTGTAGGTGTGTGTCTGTAGGTGTGTGTCTGTAGGTGTGTGTCTGTAGGTGTGTGTCTGTAGGTGTGTGTCTGCAGGTGTGTATACAGTATGTAGGTGTGTGTCTGTAGGTGTGTATCTGCAGGTGTGTATACAGTATGTAGGTGTGTGTCTGCAGGTGTGTATCTGTAGGTGTGTATATGCTCTGTGTTTATCTTCCAATCACCCAGCAGAGTACTGGCGATATGCCCACACACTTGACTGACACTTCATTGAGAGCATAGCCACTGGAAGCACAGACTTAAGCCTGGAGTCCTGGAGTCTCTTACAGTGAAATCGGCCTTCTCGTGTGGTTGAACCTCCCCCCCCCCCCTCATTTCATTTCACCTTCTCTCTTTCTGTCTTACTCTTTCCTTCTCTCCCACTCTTTCCTCCTTTTTTTTTTCATTCTGTTTTATTCTGTCGGCTTTGAAAGATCCACCCTGAGAGTGCAAGTGCGTGGCGTGTCGGATCGGCGCTGCATCCAATCACACAGACTCCCCTGCACACCACGCCAGCTCACAGATCCCAGGCAACATAGCAGCTGACAACTTCAGAAAATAGGAGAGGGAAGAAAAGGGAAAAAATCCAGAAAGCCCTGTCCAGTTTTCATTCCATCCAGTTACAACAAAGAGAGCGTCAAAGTTACTTAATTGCACTTGTCCTCTTCCTCATCCTCTTCCTCCTCCTCCTCCTCCTCCTCCTCCTCCTCCCGGCTCATCTGAAAAGGGGTGGACGACAAAGGATTGGAGTGGTTTGTACTATTATGGGCAAGGGGTGTGTGTGTGTGTGCTTTTACCATAGAGTCTTAGGGCTCACCTTCGAGTGGCCTCGTGGCAGACAGTCGAGATGCCATATTGCCCTCGAAACAGAAGTAGGATCATCAGAGGCAGGGTTTTTTTCTTTTTTCTTCAGACGGCACAGCAAAGCTGCCTGGCTTGTCCTGCTTCTCTCGCCCACACACTCGTCCCTCCACTTGCCCCCGTGCTCTCTCCACGTGCCCAACGCCCTCTCCACCAGGCCATGGCAGATGGTTGATCAAGCTGTTTCCTCCCTAGATTTACCCCAGACACCACGGCATGCTCAGAAATATTGACCAAGTCTGAAAGTTTCTGATCAAAAAAATCCAAGTCAAATAATATTATCCCGTGTGTGTGTGTGTGTGTGTGATGTGTTTTAACCTGGTCCATTATTCCAGCTGATATTTTGCACTAGCACTATTACCTCTAAAAGCACCATTACTGAGTTGTCCACCGCTGTAACAATTACAACCTCCATCCCCAGAGTTTCTATTATCACTCGCACAGGGAAATAACTGACGTTGGAAATCATGAGCAAAGTTTATATTATTTTGCCCAGAGCCATTCGGCACATTACATTAGGCACCATCAATCATTTTGGGGCTCGCGCGCGATGCAAATGACTAATGAAACGAAAGACTGTGCTCTCGGTAGAGTACAACAATGCTCTCGGTAATTGGGCCTATTTTTCCTACTCTGGACTCCGAACCGTTGGCCATAAGGGAAGGCGTTCAATCAAATCTCGCCTCTCTGGTCTTCCTCCAGGGATACGTACATTAGCCGAAATATATGTGTGTGTGTGTGTATATATATATTTATATATATAAAATTACTCGCTGTGTGAAACAAAGATGTATCGTGAAGATTAAGTCACAGCTTGGCCCACTGAGTTTTGACATTAGCACGTGTTATCTTTAGAAGCCGATGGTAGACGAAGGGGGAAAAGGATTGGTGGTTCTAATAACGTATCGCATGAAATGCTGCGGATTGATTTATTGTGTCTCGCATTGTTTTAACTGTGATGGAGAATGTGATCGCACTGTTTCCTCCTCCTCCTCCTCTTCCTCCTCCTCCTCCTGCTCTTCTGGAATATTCCAGCGGATTTGTGCCTCCTCAGTCATGGCTCAGCACTGCGGCGCGCTGGACCACATCAAACGTGTTTGTCCTGCTTTCAATCCCTCTGAGCTGCAGCGATGCTGAAAGCCCAGGAGATAACACTCCCCCAGATATTAGCACACACACACACACAGAAATGCACACAAACAGACACACACACATACACAGCACAATCTGAATAGGGTGCATGAACATGGAATTCTGTTTTCATAAAGGTGTGTGTGTGTGTGTGTGTGTGTGTGTGTGTGTGTGTGTGTGTGTGTGTGTGTGTGTGTGTGTGTGTGTGTGTGACCGTTGGGGGAGGTTGTGGTGTGGGTGGCAATCGGCAGCTCACCTAGACTGCACACCTTTATTCTTGCCGTGGACACACACAGCTCCCACTATGTGTGTTGGCTAACTGACTTACACATTATCGGTGGTGTGTGTGTTCTTCTGCTGCGGAAGAATAAGACAAAACAGTTTGTTCCATCTGTGTTTGCATTGCATCTTCTGTTTACTTACTGGAGAATTCCCCAACCTAATGGTTTGCTAGGTTTACTTTACACAAATATTAAATAAAGTATTCCGTCCAGGTTGTTTGGGATATCTGATTCTGGTGTACCGTCTAATAAATACTTCATTTTTGCTTCAATACTAAACTAAAGTACTAAAATTCCCATGGCAGATTGGAGACATTTTTAATAATACAGCCATCCATTTTTGTACATTTTTGTACAACTGTCCTTGTCACTCTTGACAGGATTAATATCTTTAGGAAGACGTCACCCTGGTACCCATCAGCCCCGCTCTGCTCTGCTCTCCTCTTTACCCCCCCTATGTTGTTGTGCCATGATGCATTCCTGCCGTGAGCACCAGATGGAAGAGATCTTGCCTTGAAAAGAGGAAGGCTTCTCCGCCTGTTACAGGATTTTTCTTTCGCTTGGCTGAGATGAGGCAAAGATTCTCAACACTTTTTTCCTTCCCCCAGGGCTCTTAAGCATATGTGTGATTCGGTTAGGGGGAGGGCCGGAGAGCCTCACATAGCTTCAGGGCCTCACATAGCTTTGCTCTCATTTAGGTGAAGGGTATGGACTCTGGTCCTCATGCATAGCCAGACATCATTTTGTTCATGTTTTATTTAAAAAAAGCTGTGTTCTCACCCTCCTCTATATTCCCCTTCCATATGTATAGGAGATAAACAGAATTAAGCAAACAAATTTGGCGTGTGGAGCAGGAGGAAAAAGCATAATGTAATGAAAAGATAGGTGTAATCAGTACATAGGTGAATACTAGCTTATAAACAATGCAAAAGGCCAGAAGAAGCCTGCCAGACTTACAAATTATGAGGGGCATAGTGTTAGCTCAATAGAGAACAAACACCTAATACACTATGCAGTTTTAATCATAAATGCATAATAAAGTGGAGACCAAAACAACAAACACATCTAGTTCACAAGCGAGGCACCATCTCCGCATTGAGGGTACATTTATAGGGTTGACCTCACCGGCTGCCTGGAATTACAAACATCTCGAGGTGTTCATCTGCAGCCTCACCTAATGAAGTTTTTAATGAAGTTTTCACCAGACGGAAATTCCATTAAAGATCCTAAACCTGTGATGGTGTGTACCCTGGCAGAAGACGCAATTTAGTCCAATAATGAATTCATATGCAAAACACTGTCTGTAAAAGCTTTCAGCGTCCATTAAAGACAGACTATTTGTTGCCTAATTACCATCCAACTTGCTTTCTACTATCTCTCCCAGTGTTAAAAAACAAACAAACAAACCTCAAAACAACCTTCCACTTAGCACTGTGGCAGTGTGTGAAGGATTCTGTAACCTGTTTGCAGTAGCTATGGGTCGCCACCGTCCCCTCCTTTCTCTCCTTGTACCACAGGCACAATCCCCTTCTCAAGCAGCTCTTATTTCATTAAATGAAGTAAATACCTGTTCTACACTCACAGGGATTTACAGAGCTCACCCTTGCAGAGTCATTCGGATACGTTGGGGCTTTTCTCTGGGCTTGTGTGGTGACTGAAGGGTGTCCTCGTCTGCTCAGCACATCGACTGAATGGAGTAATTGGCTCCCAGGGGGGATTGGCTGGATGTGGGCTCCTGCAAGACATGGAAATGGGATGGGGGGGGGTTTAGAATATCTGCAGAGGTGAGGAATCAAAATGTCTTTAAGGGAGAATCATCAACCTGCATTACATTTTTGGTTGGAAGAGGGTACCAAGGTTTTTACTCTGTTGTAGAAAAGAGGTGGAGGGGGTTTAAATGAATGCCATCAAATGGTGTTCCTCATTTAAAAAAAGACTCGTGCTGGGATTCATTTTGGATTTCTCTATCGAGACTGCGAGGAGCGGAGCAGGTGTTTTGTGCATTGACGAGGGCCCTGGAATGTTGCCTGGTTGTTGCTAGGGTACGGGTGAGGATCCCTGGCAGAGGTGAGTGCTTGAGTGAGTGCCAGGATGCAGGTGCTGTTGTTCGGTGGTATGTGGGTGCGGGAAGCTGGACTGGTGGTTGCTAAGGCACAGGTGGTGGGCATCAGTGATGTGCCAGGGGCCTGGTAGGGGGCAGCTGCTCTGCCCTGGCAAAGCGAGTGAGTTAGTTACACAACTTAAAAACCCTGCGCTTTACTGATGTATGGCTCCTCCATGGGTGGTTTAAGAGGGGCAGATGTCATGTTGTAAAAAAAAAACACCTCCATGTTGGAAATGTATCTTTATTGGGAATAACCCCTTGAGATGTACCATCTCGTTTTCGAGGGGGTCCACAACACAATCAGATAGTAAACATACATTACATGAACATAAACATAGAAACAACAATATGACAGGACAAACTAAAACAACACACAACAAACGATCAGCAGAATGTCCAGTGTCCAGTGCTTCAGGGCAAAACAAATCAACTAAAAAGAAATCATTAGAGGGAAGAAGATACCTAGCGTCCGGGGGCAGGCTCTTGTCTCCCAGACAACAAAAGCATATTGTCTCCTGCCTCTCTGAGGACCTGGACAGATGGGCATTTACAGAGCCAACCAGATGTTCCAGTGAGTCGGAGATGGAATAATACACCCAGGTAGGGAGAGGGAGTAATAAAAGCTGCATCTGGCTCCAAACCCAGAACTGGGTCCTCCAGTGAGTACTGTAGCCTAGTCGCCTGCCAGACGTGCAGCTTGCGATGTTCTTATCATATTGATTTGTCGAGCATCTTTATTTGATCTTTTCATTATGTGTACAGCGTGGATGTGTGTCTGTGTGGGGCGGGGGGGGGGGGGGGGGGGATCTTGGAAGCATTCTAAATGTGTGAATCCAATTGCCTCTGGGATCTGACCTGAATAAAGTAAGATGCATCCTGGTGGATCTGACATCTGCCATAAAGGTGTTAAAGGTGTGTGTGTGTGTGTGTGTGTGTGTGTGTGTGTGTGTGTGTGTGTGTTTGTGTGTGTGTGTGTGTGTGTGTTTTTTTTTGTCTGCATAGCTGCTTTTCCCTCTGTGGTGGATGTGTAATGAGATGGTCAGTGGTTTGCGGTTCCTCACCAGCCTAATTTTTGGTTGGCGGCTTTCCTCCTTCTGCGTTTGTCAAATTAACTTTGACGAAACGCTCTTCGATTTGGTTTGTTTCCTTCCCTCAACCGCCCAAACCCCCTTCCCCCTTCTGTGGCTTCCCTGGCTTTGCTTTGTTCTGTGGTTTCATGTTTAATGCATCAGGATCGGGAGACTTATTGGGTTTGGGCCCTGCTGGTGCTGCTCTTACCGGGACAGGAAGGATGTGTGATGGAGGTTAAGGCCTTATCCAGAGCCCAACTACAGGAGCCCTGCTTCAGCCAAGTTTTTAGCATTATGCAGGTCAACACAACTGTGTGTGTGTGTGTGTGTGTGTGTGTGTGTGTGTGTGTGTGTGTGTGTGTGTGTGTTTGTGTGTGGTCAACACAACTGGGCCCAGACTCTGCTGAGGTTGATGCAATACCACAGTAAGACCTCAAGTGTAGAAGGTCATCTCTTTAGTCTAAACAGAGCAGAGGACATACTGTAGATGTTTGTTTTGTGTGTGTGTGTGTGAGTGTGTGTGTGTGTGGGGGGGGGGGGGGGTGTACTAAGGGTTTTGTTAGACCTGTGGAGAGGATGACTGGCGTAGTGTTGCCTCAGCTTAATGTTCTGCGTCTCTCTTTTGTCTTTGTCTACGCAGCGGGTGCCACGTATATCTTTAATGTTCTGCGTCTCTCTTTTGTCTTTGTCTACGCAGCGGGCGCCACGTATATCTTTAATGTTCTGCGTCTCTCTTTTGTCTTTGTCTGTGCAGCGGGCGCCACGTATATCTTCGGGAAAGGAGGTGGTCTCATTGTGTACACGTGGCCCAACAACGAGAGGCCGAGCACCCGCACCGACCGCCTGGCCGTGGGCTTCAGCAGCACCATAAAGGATGGGATACTGGTCCGCATCGACAGCGCCCCGCGTCTGGGAGACTACATCATGCTCCACCTCGTAAGTCACCCCGCCTGTCTCCATGGTTTCTTGCTGTGTCTATAGCTGTGTGTGCCAAGGTAGTCAGCTGCCTGCTCAAGCATAGAGCTTCAAAGAACTACTATGACTCAAGGAAAAAAACTGACGAGCTCCTTCATTAGAACTCTGGTGTCGGAATAGAATGTCGGCGCAATTAGTGAATTCATTGGTATCAGTATGACCTTGAGATTGAGGTCTCGTGTTAAATTGTAATCAATCATTGACATGTCTCACTATATATGATTAAAGTTAGGGAACTCTATTGTAAGTGGCCTGAGGTATAATATTAGCTACTGATTAACCAATTAATGTTCTTCTCATGAAGTCATATTGGCTCTAACCTTAAAGCTAATACCTTGTCTGAACCCTGAATCTAAGTCTATCTTGGAAGAACAAGCACTGTACTTTTTTGTGCAATAATTGTAAATTAATTAACTAAAGTGCTAGGACCTAAGGCTGCTGCACTGGGTACAATAGAGCTGACCTTACTGGTGAATTCAGCTATTTCTTGCATTCATTTTTTACCTTTATGGGCTAAGTCTGCCACATTCTTACAGCAAGGTATCTGGAAATAAAATACGCTTTTTTTCAAACAGACAACATTAACTTCTTATCAGGTATTGGCGAAGTCCTGTGTGGTGGGACAGGTGAACGTGCTGATAGCCACGGGAAATAGGGTGTTTTGAAGCAATTGAACAATTGCGGCAGCAGGCTGGGGTCTTAAGGAAATCTGTGCAATGAGATGATGTGCTAACTCATGTCTGCCATCTGTGCTGTGGATAGAAACCTGCCGCCTCCGTATTTGCTTTGTTTTACCCAATCCCGCAGCAAGGGAAAAAAAGACAGACTCTATATATTTCTGTTTCAGTAGCAGGTAGTATATTTCTGCCAAGTGTGTCAGTCAGCATTTAGGCAAGAACTTTGTTTGATTAATTAAAAGTTCTCTAGAACAAGGTCAAAAATATAAAAATCTTGGACGTTTTCATCATCAATGCTGTACTTTTTCATTTGAATATACTGTAAGTGGGACATTACCTCTTCGAAGAGTGGCTGAATCTATTCTCTAAAACATGGCGTCTCACAGATGCATATAAAGGCCTTCATCACTCTGCTTCAGTGGTATAACACTGGACTAATCCATGTTTACAGACATCGAAGAAACCACTATCAGTTTTGTCAATAGCCAATGGATTCCTAAAAGAGCGCTTACAGACTATACAGATTAGATTGTGTCGATAACAATGTCTCATTGGCACGGAACTGGCTGCCTCAACATCATGATGGAAGGGAATCAAAGTACATCGGATATTAATGTCGGGGACCTTTTATCTAGACGATTCCGTATTGATTTCTGCTAAGCTTTGAGCCTCATACTGTTTCACTCTCATCGAAAAAACAGCTCTTGGCTTCCCTCCAACTTCAACGTTATAGGAAATGGTTTGTGTAATTAATCATTATACTTGCTCATTATATGTCGGGGAAAAACGTTTTGCGTTTTATCTTTTATGAAACTCCGGAGAGCTTAGCAGTCATTATTTTTCTTCTCCATTAGCTATATCTAGGTTTCCAACTTGTTTTTCAGTTGTTTACATAATTACCTAATCAACTTTATTTCGTTTTTTAACTAAGTGGCGGCATTGATTTGAATGTCAAAACAATTAAATGCTTTGGCACAAACATGGCTAGTTTTGTGTTAGCATCCATAATTGTCTTATTTCACCCATAAACCTCTGCATGCTTCTTCTTCTTCTTGTTTCTTTCCCTCTTCCTCGTTTTCAACAATCATTTCAAGGTCCCACTAGGATCAATGAAAGAGCAGCTGAACAGTGAAACTGCATTTAATGAGTTCTCTGTGTTTTAGAGGTGAGCCAATGAAACATAGCACACACCCTCTAGAGAAAGAAAGAAAAAAGATAGAGACTATGAAAGAGAAGAATTGGAAGAGGGGAAGAAAGCACAGATTGCGACCAAGACAGGGAGTGTAAAATCCAATTGGATGCATTAATCATAGTTTTTTTTTTTAGAAAAGCGTGGTCGTCTCACAGTCACATGATGGCGCCCATTCAAACCCTGGGATTAAAGCTTTTCTCTGTGTTTGGGTGGTCAAGGTGTGTGTGTGTGTGTGTGTGTGTGTGTGTGTGTGTTTGTGTCTCTTTGTGTGTGTATGTGTGTGTGTGCCATGATTCACACGCAGTCGCTCACTAGAGAGTGTGCATGGCTCCAGGTGACATTTACTCCAGATGAGCCATGCCTCTGTCCCTCGCCTCTCTCCCTTAGTCAGTCAGGCTGTAACATGAGAGACAGAGTGTGTGTGTGTGTGTGTGTGTGTGTGTGTGTGTGTGCAGGGTTCACGCTAGACTTTTTCTTGGCCGGACAAATGTCCGACGCTATTCCAGAATATCGGCCATTTGGAATGTCTACCGGACGTTATTCACTAATAGCCTAATTGAATAACCACCAAAACTCAAAATGAGAAACGACACAAATTAACGATACAAATCGTTGTGCTGATAGGCCTAGAGGTTAGCACCACATTGAAAATCAGGAGCTTCCAAACACTCAAGTAATTCTGTCAATCCGCAAAACTGATTACTTGGGATGTCACGTTTAGCCATGTGATACACCACTTTCATTTGTGCCACGAGTGCGTCTCTTTTACATTGCACTTTGCTGCGGTGTTAGGGACATAGCGGCTCTGTGGTCAGATGACTCGCTATGGTCAACTAAGGCAGATGTTTTTAAATTGATGGAGCCTTTCGTAAAGCCGTTTAACTTGCCTGCTCTCTCACAAATGCTACAGAACATTGTGTCTCGACCATCCACCTTTTCCGACCTTAGCCAACGGAATTGCTCGACCCATTCAGCTTTAAAACTCCTTTTAAGTTTTTTGGCAGGCGCATTTCCTAAATCAGTCGGGGCCTCGGATGATGTACTTGGAGTCGAATCATTTCTTGACGAATCATTAGGCCTATCAAGGCTATCAGTTGTCTTTTTGAAGAACTGACCGAGACACGTCTGCTTAGCCATTTTGAAATTTTGTTATTGTTTATTTTAGTGAACAGTTTTTAGCGGGGAAACCAGCCTGCGTGTGTTGCGGAACCTCGACCAGCGCATGTTCCGAATGCAATCCAAATCTGCTTTAGAACTTTTTTTTAAATGACATAGCAGGCTGATTATATTCAGGTTTATGTTACAGTTGTTTTGTTGGTTTCATATGTTACTGATTAATCATAGCCTACATACATATTTTCTATCGGACATTTGGGCCGTTTACATCTTATTATACCGGCCATTCATGCCTTCAATCGGCCAATGTCCGGCCATAGCCGGCTAACGTGAACACTGTGTGTGTGTGTGTGTGTGTGTGTGTGTGTGTGTGTGTGTGTGTGATGAGAGACAGAGAGTGCAAAGTGCAGTTTGTGGCAGAGCACAGAGATATCAGACGCAGTGGGCTTCCGCCGCATCCCAAGCTTTAGCTGATGGTGCTGGTTGTTCTTTATGTGTTGCAGAGTACACGGTTTGTGTGTGTGTGTGTGTGTGTGTGAATGTGTGTGTGTTGTTCTCACTCGATGCCATGACACAAAATGACGTTTCATTTAAAAAACCTGAGAGCTAGCTTTCACTTAGCTGTGCATTAGCTTAACCTGGTTAGTATCCATCTTACAGGCATTTTAAAGCATTGTTTTATGAAGCTTGCAGAGCGGCAATGAGGTTAGCGGCGTGAAGAGATGAAAGCATAATCGATTTCCTTCTTTCCACGCTCTTATCTTTTCATTCATCTCTGGAAATGATTGCATTTCAGTTCTCTGTGCTCCATCTTCTGACCACCCAGGACTGGATAGGTTTCTGTGCGTCTTCAAATCATGTACATCTGATCTGATATGATATGATATGACATGATATGATACCTGTGAGGGGGGATAAAACACATTTGCAACAAAACTGTTGGCACCAGATGGCCTCATGACCTGTGTGTGTGTGTGTGTGTGTGTGTGTGTGTGTGTGTGTGTGTGTGTGTGTTGGCACCAGATGGCCTCATGACCTCATCAGTGGAGTCTATATTTGTGTGTGTGTCACTCATATCTGACCAGAGAATATGCCCAATCCTCAGAGTCATGCCATTTATGAGAGGGGGGGGGGTTATTAAAAGGGCTGTAGGCCAGTGTCTTCATGCCGTGGCTGCACAATGAATTCGCTTAAGCTTCCTCACTTTAATTTAGAGAGGGTAGGGAGAGAAAAAGAGGTATGGCTTCTAGGTAATTGAAATCACATTCTAGACAAGTGAATGTAGTGGGCCGTGAGGAGGAAAATGAAGCGGGGGAAAGGCTTATATTGCATTCAGGTCCACCCTGAATATATCTCCCTGACATTTCTGTTACACATATGAGATTTGCCCCTTTTTTTCCTATATGTGGCTTTTGGGGCATACCATCCATTTGGGGGGAAATGTGATGGCATGCATGAGGTAAAATAGCATTATTATTGTCATGATGGATGATCCTAAATTGTAGTGGACCCAGTGGTTTTACATTTTCCTATAAGGAATGAATCCATGTTTGTCAAATGCACTCAGTGGGTAGAATAGCCTAATCTTATAATGCCAATGTGCCGTGTTGGTGGAATGTGACATTTTTTTTTTAATATTTTGTCAGGCTACTATGTCCCACAAGCTATACGTCATTTGCAAATGTATTGTGGAGGGAATTTTCCTGAATAGGCCTGAAAGTAAATCTATTTCATTCTCTCTGCAGCTATTGTTGCTGTGAGTCTATTGTCCCATTTTGAAGAAAATAGTCTGTAATATGACTTGGCAATAGTCCTAAGGTGTGGACAAGTACTTTAGACTGGGCATCGTCATAGTTATAAGGCAATAATACCGCTGTTATTGTATCACCAATGCAGAAAGGAAGAGTTGTCGCTGGCAGAGGAAGCGGTGGAGTCGCTCTCCTGTCATGATTTATTTACTGCATTACACGGCAGATCGGAAATTTAAATAGACAGGACAAGAGTGCAGAGACACAATACAGTTGTCTGGTGAAGAGGCCTTCAGCTCTGGGAGAGAGAGTAGCTTTCATAGTGCGCCGTGGTAACTGCAATGACAACAACGAAGCTCCACAGGAGTGGAGGCAGGAGGAGAGATCAGTCCCGTCCCAACAGCCCCCACAGGCACGGGGCGAGATGACAGCACTGTTGTTCGCACTTCAGAACATGAGTGTGCGAGGTAAGACGAGTAATAACTGATAGCATTAGGCAAACAGAACAGGAGTGCGCGAGGTAAGACGAGTAATAACTGATAGCATTAGGCAAACAGAACAGGAGTGCGCGAGGTAAGACGAGTAATAACTGATAGCATTAGGCAAACAGAACAGGAGTGCGCGAGGTAAGACGAGTAATAACTGATAGCATTAGGCAAACAGAACAGGAGTGCGCGAGGTAAGACGAGTAATAACTGATAGCATTAGGCAAACAGAACAGGAGTGCGCGAGGTAAGACGAGTAATAACTGATAGCATTAGGCAAACAGAACAGGAGTGCGCGAGGTAAGACGAGTAATAACTGATAGCATTAGGCAAACAGAACAGGAGTGCGCGAGGTAAGACGAGTAATAACTGATAGCATTAGGCAAACAGAACAGGAGTGCGCGAGGTAAGACGAGTAATAACTGATAGCATTAGGCAAACAGAACGGCATAAAGTCGCTATGCCCCCCAGCCTCAGTCCCAAGTCAGCTTCCTTGACATTTGTTCATGTCACGAGAGAGAGAAAACAACGAGAAATACAAGCTAAAGGTCGTTCGACCCTCCCCGTGCTCTTTGACTGATTCATCATTCAGCAGCCTTGCTGGTGCCATGACATTAAACAGATACTATCACGATCGACAAAGACATTCATTAGACTATTAAACTGTTCTCTTCTCAGCCTTAATCTCGACAGATCGATCTTGTATCATTGTTGAGGTTTTATGTAGGGGGGGTAGTTGCCTAAACTGGTTCTCACCAGTATGTGCTTTCAATGAGTGCCTATTATATGAATTATAATCATTCAAGTTAACCGTCCACAGCCTGTAAGTGAATGGGGTGACTGGTCTAGCACGATCATTCCCCATACGTCTGGGTGGTCTTTAGCATTCAAACAAAGTTAGTAAATGAGTTCCGGTGAGAACCCAGTTTCTCTGCCTCGCCTCCTCTGTCTGCTAATTTTGACGGAAGGTTGTAAACCCGTGTGAGCGCAAGCTCATTAAAAAATGATCGAGTGTCTGCAAGAGAAACCGAGAGCCTCCGTGTCTTATCACCTCCGCTCCCCGCAACACTGTCACTTTGTCACCAGCGCTCCATGCCCTCCCATGTACTCTCATTCTCGGTCTCTATCTCCCCTCTTTTCTCTCGCTTGCATCAGGAGACAGATAAATAAATAAATAAATAAATAAGATGGAGAAGAGAAGCACTTTTAGCAAATTGACTGCGTCTCGGATTATCGACAAGAAAGGGATGATGAATTGCAGTTGCTGAAGTGATAAACTTCAACATTAGAAAATAAATCTACTGGAAGGGGGAAAAAAATCTATCTGCTGCTTTCAATATCAGCGGTAGAGCGAGAGATTGGCTCCCTGTGAATGTATTCATTTAGGATTAGGCACCTGCTGGCGAAAGCAGCAAGAAGTTTCTCTCTCTCTTTTTTCTTTCTGAAGAGTAGAGAGAGAGAGAGAGAGGAAGAAATAAACAGGCAAAGGAGATCAAATGGAAAGAAAAGCTCTTGCAGACATAACACAAAAAGAGCTTTTGTGTTTTTTTATTCATTCGTGGCACATTTTGAATTTACTTTAACGGAAACTAGTGAACACCTGTGTTTTTCGGGAGAGTTTCAATTAATTAAGAAATTGAGAAGCCCAATATCAAAACTATTAATTTTGGTTCAGTAATTAACCATAGAGTTAATTCATTAGTGTTAAAATATCTACAAAATGTGTCATTTTGCTTAACTAAAAACATTGATGCACAAATGGAATATATGATTCTATTCTAGAAGACCTCAGCAATAATATTAGAAAAGGGTTCAATGTTTCCGTGGTTGTTCTTTTTATGTCTCTAAGACGAAAACTCAAAAATAAAAATATCCCGGACGAGGGATATAGACCTTTTAATAATACCACTGGTATTGTTGGTTCACATGTGCTCTCGTACCCTGTTCACGTTGTGATGATCTCCAGCGGTCAGCAAGTAGAGTTCACATCACTTCCAGTCAGTAAGGTGTCTAGATGTTGTGCCATGCTCGTGCACAGCACAGGCCAGCTGTTAACCCAAGCCTAATGTGTGTCTGTCTTTTACGACGTAATAAAAGTCCTGTTTCCCGTCAAGGACATGTTTTTCCAATGACCGACGACGCCCATGCAGCATTTCTTCTCAGTCTTCTTCTTTCCCGTTAAAAGTCAGATTGCGTCTATATAAAGCCATGGTGGAGACAGTGAACTGATCGGTTAAGAGTTTCGACCATAAAAGGTCGCAGACCCCTTTACCTCCCTGGAACATATCCGGTTGAGGAGCCCTCAAACTCTGGCTGTCCCAGAGTGGAGACATGGCCTCTGACATGCTTCAGGGGTCGACTAGTAAACTGCCGGGACCCACTGGTGAGTCAGAACACAGAACACAGAACATCAGGTTCTTATACGATGTTGACCATTATTTTATTGCTCCTGCTGCCTGCTTTTATTGATTTTATGTAAAAATTAAATTGCAACAATTGTACGAAATGTGCTATATAAATAAAGTCTCACTTACTTACACAGAGTTACTGTTGAGGAAGGCGTTGTAGGGGAGCGCAGGCTTATGGCTCATTAAAGCTGCACATTGACTGCCCTTTATCCCTGCAGATGGCCTGACTACCTCCTTCAGCTGGGAGTGGGCTTGGACACATGCAAATAGACACACAGGATTACACACACACACACACACACACACTGTGTGCTCTCCCTCTTCGCTACAGTGTGTTTGTGGAGAGAGAGGTGGGTGTATGTGTAAGGTTGGTGGTTGTGTGTCATGCTCAGGAGCATCAGGACCTTGGAGAGCGCCATGCTTAAAAGGAGGCTATTTGCATAGTTTGGTAATCAGATGCATCTGGCTTCCGTCTTACTCGCTTGTTTTTCCTTGAGACACGGCCGCATAGAAGGCCACATGTGTGCTTTTATTATGTTTGTCTTGTCCCCCCCTCTTTCTCACTCTCTATATCTGTTTCCCTCACTCTCTTTGAGAAGCTTACGAGATGGGACAGAAATTGAGGGATTTCCTAATTGTCTCTCGATGACAAACCCCAGTGGCCAAGCGTTAGTATTCAAAAGCTTAGCCCATGATGGCGTTTTAGACATCCCATGAAATGAGCCACGTTTGCTTCCTCTTGCGACACATGGCTCAAGATCGCCTTTCAAATGATGACCTTTACCTCCCGCTGGTTTGGTGTTTTAAAGGCAAGGTTGTTAAATGGAGGGTGAGGCAAAAATGAGGCCTCTCTAGATTTAGTTTTGTCTCTCGAAAAGCATTTCGCTTCTTTTTTGTGAAACAAATTGGTTCCTTTTTTCCCAAAAATAGGTATGGGTTTGACGGGTCTCTTCCGACGCGTTTCTGTCTTCCTTGTAAGCAGGCCTCAGCGTGGAGCTGCGGTGCTTAAAAAGGCGATCACGCAGAGAGGACGAGCCAGTGCTTGCTGCAGTGAGCAGGCTTTGATCTCCCGGAGTCCATGGGCATTGACAGTCTCCTGAAATAACCTTGTGTGTCTGTGTGATGCACACACGCACAAGAGACCTTGCAGAGAATGAGACACACTCTCACACACACACACACACACACACACACACACACACACACACACACACACACACACACACACAGGCATGTACACACTCACACGTGCATGCTCACATACTTGCATGTACATACACTCATGCACAATACACTCATATCCACACTGATCCATGCACATGTATATGCACGGACACCCACCCACACACACACACACACACACACACACACACACACACGCACACCCACCCACACACACACACACACACACACACACACTTATAGCTTCCTATTCTCCCTGGTGTATTTCCTCTCAAATCTGATATAGCATGACATCACTTCTATTTTAATCGGAGTGACCTCATATCCTAATGAATATGGATGGCGTTGCTGTAAGCGCTTCTACAGTTTTGTTCAAGATTTAGCTACAAATGTGTCAGTCCCAAGTGTCTCAAGGGGTATGCTTGCTCTGAATGTCCACAACAACGTTGGTCCGCTTATTTATATGCAAAGACGTTTCAGAATTGTCTGTAATTCAAATGGCCATGGTTCAACCCTGCTATTTTCTAGTTCTCTCTTGTTCACACCGCTAACAAAGATAATGGACTTTCATAAGATCTTTTTCATCTTCTCTGCTGTTTTGTAAACCGTTACTGAATAAGATGATTATATATTTGGTAGTGACGCTGTCTAGTAAGCAATCCTGTGTCAGGAATTGTACACTGTTTCAAGTACAGTATGGTGCTGTTGCTGAGGACTTTCTGAATATTCATAGTTCTACTGGTCAGAAGTGTTAGTGTTTCTGTGTGTTTGGCACTCGCTGCTCCTGATTATCCTGTTATAATGTGGCAAAGGGCCAGTAGGATGAAAAAGATGTGAAAATGGGATGCCAGGAAGCACCTAACACAGAGAAGAACTGGCAATGAGAAGTGACAATGACAGTGCTGGATTGCCCTTCTCTTTTTATCTCTCTGAAGAGGGAGGAAGACAGCCGACCTAGATAGATTCCTTCCCCATTATCAAAACCATCATCGTCTTTTTTTTTTTTTTTTTTTTTTGAGGGCTCAGATATTTCCTCTACGCCTAAAATATTTACCCAGCCTGTCTTCCGGCTATCTCAGCTCGTCTGTGACGAGTGCCGACTAGGAGGTCAGTTTCGTTTCGTGCCTCTGACTTTTGAGAGACGTTCTGGGCTACCTCGCACCAGGGGGTCCTGCTCGGGGCTTTTTGATTTTTACGCAAATCTGAAGTGATCACAAAGTCTTCTAGCAAGTCTCTGTGATTTGCTTTTTTTAAAAAAAAGAAACGGGATCCTCCTAGTCATTCCGTGTCGAGGCACTGTACAAATTGATTGACCTACTCCCTTTGTGTTTCTTCTTCCTTGATGAAGATACAATAGGCTATGTAGCATGTAATCCCATCTTGCTTTGCTGAGCACCAGCTAGCTTAGCCGTCTGCGCTAGTACCCCTTATTTTCAAACCGATTTAATCCAGCATTCCCTGACCACTGCACCGTAGGCCCCCCCACTTGCAAAGGCTGGCTAGGGCCCTTTCTACGTGTAAGCCATTACCTGCTGAGAGAGGGCCAGCCAAGCCACCTGCCCTTTTTTTTTTCAAACAGACACAATTTCTACAGCCAGTAGAAAGTGGATTCAGCTCAAACCTCTCAATTGCCCTGTTCCTTTTTGCAAACTGTCCATGAATGGATAATCGTAAACTTTTGCAACGACGGATCACAGGTTTTTAATCCTGCATGACGGCGTGCTCCCTACGGTGCAAAAACCAAGCCCGGTGTATCTCTATTTACGCTTGGTGAGAGGTAATCTCTCCTGTCAGGCTAGCGGTGATTCACACTCCATGGAATAATACCTGCAGCCTCCATGCATCAGGGCTTTTTTAGGTGTAATCCCAGCCCATGCTGCCTTGGATTTCACACTGGATCACTTCTCTGTCATTCTCAAAACACCACACCACAACACCACACATGCAAACACACACACAAACACACACACACACACACACACACACACACACACACACACACACACACACAGACACACACACTGACACACACACTGACACACACACTGACACACACACACACACACACACACACACACACACACACACACACACACACACACTGATGCACAAACACTGCCTCTGCTGAGCTGCCATCGTTTATCCCGCCTGCCCAGTACGGATCAGAGCAGGCCAGCCAGCAGTCTGTGTTTGCAGTCTCTGATGCATGGCAAGTAGAATGGTGTCTGTCCAGAGAATGAGGTGAGGGGAATAAAGGCCTCCATCACCCCATTGATGCCTCCTCTGATGTCTCTCTAAGCTCACGCTGCCCATTCTTCAAACGCCCTTACGCCGCACTGCCGGATTTAGCCACTCACCTGGCACGGTGGTGCTTCTCTCTGGCCACTAAGGCTTAGCCGCTTTTGTCGAGTTTGTAGTCATTTATTTTTTTCCTTTAGGCTGGCAGAGAGCTAGGTTTCTGTGTGTGTGTGTGTGTGTGTGTGTGTGTTTCTTTCTCAATCGCTCTTTCTCTCTCGTTCTCTCTCCTGTACAAGCCGAGGACTGCAAAGGGCACCATTGTTTGTCGCATTCCTGCATTGCTTTCTTTTTTCGTAGGTGGGGGGGGGGGGGGGGGCTGAAACAGTGGATGAGCAGATGGGTCGGTGCCTCTTCCTGGGTGTGTGTGAGAATCCACATGGCTCTTGATGTTCAAAGCGGAGTACATCCGAGCGCCACTTGGCTCCATTTGTGAAGGACTGGAGATGGAGAGTTGGTGGTGAAGTTAATTACTTTGAAGGACCATTGTGGTATCTAGCTCAAGCTCTGGTCTCCTATGGTTGTTTATGTGCCAGCTCATGCTGTCATGCACTAGTGTGCAACCTTCCAATGATCACAGAGGTAAATGTCGAGCGTCTGCCCTGAAATGTAACCCAAACACATTTTCTCTCCCCATCAACAAAGGGAGTTGTGCTTCTGCGCTATTCTGAAACAAAAGGAATCGTAGTAGGGCAGGGGGAAAAAAATTAAAATTTCAAACGGAGATGTGAAATATCATGTACCCTTGCTTGGAGCTATACGTTCCTCATCAATGTTCCTTGAAGGCTCATTTTGTGTGACAAGCCATTCCTCTTACATAACCTTAGCTCGTCTTTTTTTTTTCTGGGAGCATGAAAGGGAAGGTCATCCATGAAGTTATGGTTTTTCAGCTTACATCGTTTCAGCCATCATTTCAATGCCTTTGTTCTGGAAACGCAAAGGACTCCTAGCTCTCCCTTCCTCGTTCAAATTTGTTCCAAGTTTCTTCATTTATACTGAGTAGCACAGGACATTGGACTTAATAGAAAAGGGGACACTGTTTTGGGTGTAGAAACATTGCTCTTTTTGCTTTTTAAATGCTTTATGTGAATTGTTTCTCTTCATTAAGACATAGAGAAGGGGACGTGGCCTGGTTGATTAATACAGCACATTTTAAAACCTGCACTCTGAAATTGCTCGAATTCACCAGCACATTAAATTAAATATCTGCCAAACAGATTCCAATTTGATTACCAAGCTGTTTCAATTTCATTAGGCGAGTCGCTAATGGACTTTCACAGCACTGGATTCCACTGAGTGCATATCCCATTTGGCTTTTTCCTTCTTTCTTTCTTTCTTTCTATTTTTTTCTTCTTTGCTTTTTTAATGACCCAGACCAGCCCCATGTGGAAGCCCAGTGGATGTGGTGGGTTCACCATAGACATGATGGATTGGAGTGACAAGTTAAATCCTTGCCGCAATTTTTTTGTTAATCAGACTTTATCAGCACACTTTGCGTATTCATGTTTAATGAACCGACCTCACTGGTCATTTATGGCAACGCTGTTTGGCCTACCTATGCAATTATGAGAAACTGGTGTCTCATTTTTTCCGTCCATGTCCGTATGTTATTTCCTTTTTTTGACACGATGCTGGTATCTGCTTTGTGCCAGTTCAAACCCAATTACAGCAGTCAGAAACAACAGCTCTATCAGCAGAGCCAAGCACGCTACAGAACAAGTCATTACTGGGGCTGGATTGCTATGGTTTTGTGGTGGTGCAGGGATTCCAAATTATGCTGTCTGAAATCAGGACCGCAGTCCTCCCCCGGTGCACAGGAAAGGCAATTTAACGGGACACTACGAACCCGGGCATTCATCACAGCTTAGCATTGTTATATTGCATGTTTGTGGAGATAACCAGCTCCTTGTTGTTTAACTCTTTATCATTCCAGAGTGAAGCAAATTATTCTGTCAAAAAAAAAAGAAGAAAAAAAGAAAACACTAAAACTAAATGTCGGATGCCTTTTGTGATTTGTGGTCATGTAAAATTCATGCTTCCATCAATGGACCCTTATATAAGCACTGTATATAATTTGATTATTTTTTTTATTTCTTGTTATGTTTGTGTGTGTGAGTGTGTAGTGAGCGTTTGTGTGTGGGCAAGCTCGAACTGACTTCAAAGGGCCGATGGAAGCGAGTCAGGTTGCTTATTAGTTGAGGGCTAGCTCACCAGGGGCAGAGGTGCCTTGAATGAAATCAATGGCATAAACAAAGCACTGTGATGTGTTTGACAATGAACATCCTCTTCTACTGTGTGGTGGGAGAGGGGGAGGAAGGGAAGATGTAAGCTAAGCTCTCATTGGACGCTGGGGATGTGATACCACTACTGATAAATTGTCTTCACAAAAAACCCCAACTCCCCTTGTCAAAGTCTATGGAAATCGGTTTGAACGTGAGCGGACAAGAGGAAATGGCGGATAAATAATTGATCGGGCGTGACCCGGCGCGATCACAAGGAGGATCAGAGTGCCGCTGTGGCGGTTGACATTGAGCAGAGCGTGGGAGACTAAGCCATTACTTTCCGTTGTGCCGCATACACCTGAATTTAATATGCACCAATTCCCTCTTTGTGTGTGTGTGTGTGTTTGTGTGTATGTGTGTGTGAGAGAGAGAGAGACGGAGGGAGAGAGAGAGTGTGTGAGCGAGTCATAGAGGGTTAGAGGCTAACATTGACAGGCAGACCTGAACATTAACAAACTCAGTAATGGACTTCAATTATCTAGCATTAGGTAAAGGGCCATTTGGTTCTTGTCTTAATAGCACACCTACTCTCTGGGAAGGAAGATGTCCTGGAGACTGTGTATGGTGAGGGGTGTGTGGTGTGGTGAGGGGTGTGTGGTGTGTGGTGTGGTGAGGGGTGTGTGGTGTAACTCACCGTTCAGCATAAGCCTTGAGGGACATGGTTTGGTGCGTCGGCTGGGTTAATGTTATGAGCCTAGCATTTGTGTTCACTTGAGGATGCATTCCATAGTCGAGCCTTTTTGATTATGTATTGCATTTTATGAGGCTGATATATTGTCTCTTGTGATACATTTACTAGTTACTTTGAAATTGCAGTATAGTGGTCCCGTGGTGTATGAGGTGGTAGATAAGCTAGAATGATGAAGGTTTATGGGGGGAAAAAACTCCAGTTCATGATGCCCCTCTTGTGAAGGCTTGCCTTGTTATTGTGTAATTGGATAAATCAAAACAACTCCCAGTGAGAAGGACTTTTCACAAACAATTAATCCTATCCTCAATCGCGATGGTTTTTGACAACACTCGTGTGTCGCATTTACCTGAACTCAGCACGCTAATGCTTACATACGTACGAGACATATTTGTATTGTTACGCAAGCCTGACACACACACACACACGGACACACAGGAACACACATATATTCAAGCACACACACACACACGGACACACAGGAACACACATACACAAGCACACACATACACAAGCACACAACCTGTGTAATTGTGGCAGACCGGAGCATGGCAGGCTTTTTAGAAAGCAGTGCTTATTTCCCTGGTATTTGGAGTGCATATTCGTTCCAACAGACACATGAAGGTGCCCCCCCCCCTGCCCCCCCTTCTCATTCCGCGCCTGCTGTTTTATTAATGCTGGAATTATAGGTGAGCAGAGGGCCGATGGCAGAGCAATCGCTTCTCCTAATGATAGGAACCCTGCGGTCTACAAAGAGCTACAAATGTTCCTGCCATTCGCCAAGTATCAGCCTCACTTATGGCCCCAATAGATTGGATGGTGTTGGAGGCGTCGCGTTCTAGTCGTTACATGGCGTGTGGGTGGTGGTGTTGATGGGGGGGGGGGGTTGGGGGCTGATGGCGCTATTGTTCATCTTTCCAGTCGATTCCGCCTCCATGGCGTTGCCTGGATGCCCCATTCATGAGCCCCCCATCAGGGAACTAAATTTAGATATGGAGTCAGAGGCTATGTAATCTATACAAGCATAATGTGGCGATGCGATACGGGATCCGCTGGCTGAGAGGGGACTTCGCAGTCATTTGGTGTCAACCTCTGAAGCTATTTTCGCCCCACCGTATCGGAGTCCTAGTGGATTTGTGGTGTGTGTAGGATATGATACCTCTCTCCTGATGGCCCCGTGAGGATGTATTCACTTTCAGACGCGTATCTGATGAGTGGAATCATGTTCCCTTTCTTTTTGTTCTTCCTTGCTTGACAGATCAATTGTTTAAAGGCGTTCGCTTCCGTCCTGATCAGATACATAGATAACCGTCTCCATCCAGCAAGTAAGAGGCTGGCTTTACCTCAGCCCCTCATCTTGGAGCTCTATAAGGTTCGTCCAGGGACCTGTCAAACCACCCTTTTGTCTCATGTCTGGGGTGTGTTGTATTGTATGTGCGATTGGGTGCGTATGGTGATGGGGCTGGTTTGACAAGTGGTCTTCCCTGTGATGTTTCTGCCTTGTGCTAGGGCTTGTGGGAAGGCCAGGGGCCCTGTGAGTGATTTGTTGCCTGGGGCTGTCTTTGTGTTGGAGGCATTGATCGGGTCAGGATTGAATCGCCGAGCTTATTACTGGTGTCAGGGAGCGCATCATGTGGGGAACAATGGAACCCTCCTGCAGGCTTAGACTCTTCGCAGCGCTGAAACTCAAATTACTTTTTATCACAGTTCCATAACCCTCCCTCGCCACCATCACCACCCACACACACACACACACACACACATCCACACACACACACACACACACACCACACACACACACACACACACACACACACACACACACACACACATCCACACACACACATCCACACACACACACACACACACACACACACCAACATCACAACCCGCCCCCCTTCACACCCAAACTCCTACCCTTCTCTCGGCAGGGAAGCACCGCCAACCAAACGCTCCCATTTCCATATCTTTTAAAGAAATACTCAACAATAAACTGGTGCATGTGCGCCCTGCTGTGCAACACTGTGTACTACACAGGGTCTTAGTTTTTTTTCTGCTAGGGACCTACAAATAGCAACTTACTAGTTCCTCGTCATATCTGGGTAATATCATGCTTTCTGACGTGTATTGACAACAAAATAATGTGGCGTGTCATGAAAGATGTGACCGTTGTTTTTCTCGTGTGACGGGTTATTAAAAAAAATAAAAGCAGCGTTCGCTGGTGACTTTGAATATTCTGATCTCACAGGTTTTTTCGTACTGGCGAAGACAATGAAGTGCTAGCGTGCCTCGTGGCCCCTGGACCAATGAAGTGTAATTGGAAATGCCAATCACCTCTGCAGCAGTGACAGCGCTAAGATGGATGCCTAGAGAGTGAGAGAGAGAGAGAGAGAGAGAGAGAGAGAGGGATGGAAGGAGAGAAATAAAGCAGACATAGGGAGGAGTGATGGGTGATGAAAGGGTGGAAGAATCTAGACAAATAAAAAAGAGAAAGTAGATATAGAGAGAACATGGCACACCGGGATAGATAGAAACAGAAAGAAAGAAAAAGATAAAGGGGGAAGATAGACAGTCACAGACAAAGCCCAAGAAAGGGGGATGTTTATAAACCCTGAGGAGCTGTCCTTGGCTACAGGAAGGTTCCAGCAATTCCCAAAGGCGCTGCACTACACGGACCGACAGCAGTCTGTTATCATCGCCTTTCTATCTCTTCGGTGGGGAGCATCTGCACATACTATTGGCAATTACTATAGTAGGAGGAGGAGGAGGAGGAGGAGGAGGAGGAGGGGGTGGAGGAGGAGGAGGAGGAGGAGGAGAGGAGGGTGGGGGTGGAGGAGGAGGGGAGGTGGAGGAGGAGGAGGAGGAGGAGGAGGGGGGAAGGTACCCTCAGTGTCCCTCCATGGGGACGAGTGGAACTCCCAGTGCTATCATGGTTCATTGTGACCGTAATCAGACAGGGTTTACTGGCTCCACAGATCAGAGAGGAGCTCTGCTGGGTCCCTTCTCTAAGGCTGTATAGGTGCAGTGTTTTCTTCATATGTTTGCTGTATTCCCATTTGGTTACTATCTTCCATCTTTCTTGTGTCCTTTTTTGTCTTATTTTATTGTATATTACCAATAGAGGTCTGTACAGCAAACTGTAAATGTGTTTCCCTTCTGTTGGATTTGGCTGTATATGGGTCGTGATTAAAGAGCAACAGAATTGTTTACAGGTGTGTGTGATGTTTCACAGGGGCTGCTGCTGTCTAAAAGAGAAGGGGGGGGTACACATATGATAGGGAATGAAAGGGAAGGGAGGGGGGGGATGACAAAGGCATGGAGGAGGAGTGGATTGATTTGTGGAACATTCTAGCATAGTGAATCTGCATGCTCTTGATGACAAATTACCCCTCCACTCTATCCTTTTAAAGCAGGTAATTATACTAGCCCAGCTTCCCAGAGGGGATTAAAGCAAATGGCATGAGAGAAGGAGAGAGAGGAAAAGAATGAATCGCCCCAAATCATTGCTCACGCTTCTGTTTTGTATGTATCTATTTTTTCAAACATTTCTCTGAAATGTGTGTGTGTGTGTGTGTGTGTGTGTGTGTGTGTGTGTGTGTGTGTGTGTGTGTATTTGTGTGTGTGTGGGTGTTTCATTATCCAAGCAGAAGTTAATGCAGCATGGTCAGGACGCAGGGTATGAAATGCGTGAACACCAAGGAAGTTGGGGGTGGGGGGGGGGCCCTATCTTATTTTCTCTCTCCCCCTGTCTTGCACTAATACCCTTTAATGGCTCTGAATTAAACATAGATGGAATCGACCACGCATCTGTCCACGCGCTCACCATTGCTCCTCTCCTCTCGAAAGCCTCCTTGGCCACGTTACATCAGTGCCCTACATTTCTTTATATGCTGCCCGTGTATTTTTATGGAATGACATTGAATAATTCAACGCGGACCCATCTCCGGCTCTTCCTGGATGGCCTTCCTTTGAAACCTGTGAAGAAGTGTGGAAAAGAAATGTGTGGGAAGTACAGCAATGGTCAATTAGAAATGTTTAGGGAATTGGAAAAAAGTTCCTGACTGCCAATGTAGCTGGTATTAAATGGAGTTTGTGTGCGTGTGAGTGCGGATGTGTGTGTTTTAAGTAACACATTCTTTTTTTTTGTACCCTGTTTCAGGAGGATGGCAAGGTGGGCGTCACGTTCAACATCGGCACCGTGGACATCAGCGTGAAGGAGCCGTCCGCCACGGTGAACGACGGGAAGTACCATCTGGTGCGCTTCACCAGGAATGGAGGCAACGCCACACTGCAGGTGGACAACTGGCCGATCAACGAGCACTTCCCATCAGGTAGAGAGAGACACGGTGTGTGGCGCCCGGGTCTGTGGGTGTGATGTTCCAAAAGAGCGCCTCTCTCACTTGATATCGTGTGCTCAGAGTTGGTGTGGTGGTCAGGGAACGTAGCCTGAGTTGTGCGTTCGTTTCCACATCGCGTTATTAGCGTTATTATCTCCCCCTGGCCAATAACGGACCATCTGTACATTCTGAAGGCCTCCTTGTTTGCAGAAGAAGAAACAGATGTTATCATTATACCATCCTTCCTTTTCTTCCCTCTGTCTCTCTCGGTGCTATAGAAATAGGGCTACCAAGACACATAAAAATATGGTTTCTTAACCCATTCAGGATGAGTTTCCTCCTTATATCTCTTTGCCTGTCAAGGTCAAATGTGTACAATGGTCACAAGTGAACATAAAGTAAGAAGATGTTGAAAGTAAGCTCCAGTTAATGTAAAGAATTGTGTCACATGCTGGCGTTTTAACTGTTCCCTGCGCACGTGTGAAGTCGTCCAATCGAGACAGGACACCTGGCTGGTTCGTGTGAAAGCAGGCCAGGGCGGTGCCTTTGTCTGTGCCGTTTGGGCTGGGACATCTGTCCACCTTTTTTTAGGGCACCGTGAAGGGTACCTGAGGGTACGCCTAACTCTCGTCCTGGCTCAAGCGCTCTGAGCTGACGGAGGGCAACCTGCCCAGGGACACGGGAGCACCAGCCCACCTGTCTGCTCACCCTCCCCTCACCCTCCCCTCCCCTCCCATCCATATCTCTCTCTCTCTCTCTCTCTCTCTTCCTCTCTCTCTCTCTGTCCCTCTCTCCCTCTCTCCCTTCCAGCTCAGCTGGGACTAGGTAAGTGCCAAAGGCTGCATACAAATGGCTTCATCAAGTCTGGACTGACTTCCGTTTGGAAGCAAAGACCAGTCCCTTTATCTGGAACTTCGGCCTGTTCAGCTAAACCCACCACCCCCTCGCCTGCCTATCCAGTCAAGGCGGTAGGGGGGGGGGGAATAAAAAGGGGAAAAATAGACAAACGAGAAATGTATCCTCCAGTGCGCTTCACACCCAATTAATTTAGGTTGGCTGTCCTCCCCTTTGATGTCTGTGTTCGGCTTCCTCCCCTCTGTGGAGCGTCTGACCCCTGCACTTCTCCTTCAATTAGAGGCTGCCAGGAGAGCCTCTCGTCTGCCTCTTACTCACTCTCTTCCACTGGGCAAGACACTCTGGCAGCTTGACTCAAAATGGCTGACGTGGAGCCCCACAAGAGACAGGTGTGGAGAGCAATTCTGGAGCCTCTCATGACGCTGAAGGAGCATTCCAGGCTCGCGAGTGGCCATGGGTCATCCACAAATCGATAGCCTCCTTAAAGGTAGAGTCTGGCTAATTCTGGTTGAAGGTTGTTGATATTTGAGCTCTTGAGCCAATCAAATTACCCCCTTCCTTCCGTGCTCCCGAAGAAACATGTGGATTGGCTGGGATAGTGTATGGCTTCATTTGTTTGACCTGAAGATAAAGACTGGTCATAGAGCATTTAGTCCAGTCTCTGACTTGTCCCCCTCACAACAACCCAGAGCTGACCCTACCTGGCCTGTGTTCTCAGCCCTGCATGGAGCAGAATTGGTTTTGAAAGAAAAGGCTCCAAGCCAAGCACTTATATTACCCTCCCCCCCCCCCCCCTCTGAGTTCACAGCAAGTTCAGTCATTGCTTTGTCTCAGAGCAGTGTTTTTTTTGTTGTTTTTTTGTGTGCAATTTGCTGTTTCATAAAATGAAGGACATTTTTAAATAGTTTGATCGATTGTTCTTAAGAACTATGCAGTCAGCATTCGTTTTTTGAATTCCCTGCGTTCTCCCTCTCCGACTTTCTGTATGGATTAGCACACAGCCACTGAATGTACTATTTTCTTCTGGACTTCACCTCAACATCAGTTGACCTGCTCACCTAAGAACACCTTCCAATCCAGTGCCTTTAAATTGCGGTTGAACCATTAACACTAAGAGGTGTAAGCATTACCTACAGCTCACAGCAGTATTCAATCCATTGATCCCTCTCTCTCCATTGCCAACCCAAATCGATGTCCAAGTGTGAAGTCACCACTATTGTTTAGAGAGGATGATTCAGTGGCCGGTAAAAGGATAGCATACTGCGAGCCCTTCGAACCAGGGGGGTGTGGGGCTTTTTCCCCATTGATTTAATTTGTGAATCGTCCCTGACATTTACGTTCTTTTTTGGTTCCATTGAAATGCCAAACGGCTCGACAGAAATTGCGTATTTGGTAATTCTCCGTTTTTTTGTTCCTGGCACCGCTGGTAATTTGTGGGCGTTCAATTGGTTGTAATTTGACAATTATTGATTTTGGGACCCCTCCTGCTCCAGGCTTTGTCATCTCTTGAGTAATTGCGGGTTAAGGCGCAGGACTCATTGATCTGAACAGCACTTGAGATTCTTAGCATCAGAGCTTGGGCTATCCACCCCAATGGACGCTCGATAAACACCCTCACAGACCACATCTTTCTCACCTTCACTCTCTGTACAGGCGCCCATGGAGTGGGGGAAAGCTGGATCTGCTAGGGCTTTGTGATTCGTCAGTCAGTGACCTGTGCAAATAGCATATGATTGCAAATAACATTCCCCAACGCTGTTTGCGTTTGTTGTGTATGCAAACTGCGCCTCTGACTTCTTTTTTTCTTCTCTACCCCTCTCTTGTTTAATCCAAGCAGACAGATATTTATTCCCCGGGAATGTTGGGCGCTTCTGTGTCTGCAGTGACAGCACTGATCGGGGTTAGTGTCAAAGATGCTCCCGTACAGCTGAACGCCTCATGAGGGGCGGGAGCCGGAGAGATGGGGAGTTTAAGAAGCCAGGAGAGGAGAGGAGAGCTGCATGTTCTTTTCAGGCCCACTCACCCGTGCTGCAATGTACCCTGCCTTATCCTTCGCTCTGTCCTTTCTCTCTCTCTCTCTCTCTCTCTCCCTCCCTCTCTTTCTTGTATCCTCCTTCCCTTCCTTTTTCTCTAACACTGTTTTTTGTTCATGCTCATTCCTCATTTTTCTCATTCCATCTTCTCTTTCTAACTATTTTCTTTCAACTCCGCTCTCATTCCCCCTCTTTCTCTCTGTTTCTCATTCCCCAAACCTTTTCACACTTCTGAAGGTCTTTACTGTGTTTGAATTGAATCCATTTGACATACTCTTCTATGTCACATGATGTGTCTGAGATTCTACGATTTACAAGGCCAAGCTTTGTGCTGTTATCCCCCCATACAAACACACACACACACACACACACACACACACACACACACACGGACACACACGGACACACACACACAAATTGTATTTCTTCAAAATTTAAGCTGTGCTATTTTAGGATAATAGTAGTCAGCATAGAAAGACCTTTCATTATCATTGGCGCTCTGTTTCTAAGTGATTATATAATTCAGTATTTGCCCATGCTCTGTCCAGCACGGCCTCTTATGCCCCCAGCTAGCATTGTCAGAGCCACTGAGCTTATTTGAAAATCCTGCATCTTAATCTCACTGATTCTATTGTCTGGGATGGGGCGGGGGGGGGGGGGGGGGGGGGCGGGGGGGGTCCAAGTTAAGCACGGCTCCGGTTTGAACGAGTACAGGCCTCCGCGGGTGTCTGTGGCCATTTGAGCCCAACCCTGGCCTGGTGTGTGTGTGTGTGTGTGTGTGTGTGTGTGTGTGTGTGTGTGTGTGTGTGTGCTGTGTGTGTGTGTGTGTTGTGTGTGTGTGTGTGGCCATTTGAGCCCAACCCTGGCCTGGTGTGTGTGTGTGTGTGTGTGTGTGTGTGTGTGTGTGTGTGTGTGTGTGTGTGTGTGTGTGTGTGTGTGTGGTGTGTGTGTGGTGGCCATTTGAGCCCAACCCTGGCCTGGTGTGTGTGTGTGTGCGTGTGTGTGTGTGTGGCCATTTGAGCCCAACCCTGGGCCAAGCCAGTGGATGCTGGGAGTTCTCCGTCAACCTGGCGCATTGGCTTTTCTTGCTGCCGCTTTGACAGCAGTGTGTGTGTGTGTGTGTGTGGAACCACACAACTGTATTCTCTCTGTAGACCTGCCAGTAGCGGGCATCGCTTTACTCAAGAATCAATCGGTATGGAGAAGCAAGCCATCCCCCCTCGGGCACTGGAAAAAAAAAGTGTGTCTCCTCCCTCAGTATCTACGGAGAACACATGTGGACACTCAGATGCTGATGAGGAATCAAGGGGAGAGAGAGGAGAATGGGGTCAGGGTGGGTTGAGGTGGGGGGATTGAGACAAAATGTCTCCCTCGACTTTATCCGGGCGGAAAATGGGGGAACAGATCACACACTGCAGAGCTGTGTCACTCTGCTATCTCCTGGTCTAATCAGTGTGCCTGGACAGGACATGTTGAGGCTGTGACCGGAACTGATAAACACTCACTCACTCACTTACTCTCTCTCCTCTCTTTCTTTCTCTTGCTCTCTCTCTCACACACACACACACACACACACATATATACACTCAGTAAACACCCAGCACCTTGACACACCCCCTTGTCAGCCAACATTATCAGCCATGACCTTGTGTGTTGCCAGCCGGGACACCAAACAAGACCCAAACAACAATAGCCACAAAAAAAAAGAATAAAATGAAAATGTGCTGATTGTTCCCAGAGAGAGCAATAAATAGCTTCGTTCCCCCAGCGGCCAAACACAATTGCCCTTATCGGAAACACCATCTCCCACGCTTACGAGTGTCTCAACATGGAGATGGAGATAAGCTTCAGAATGCCAGTGCCCTGGGCTTCATCTTCTGCCTGCCGGTGCATTCTCCATAACCATCGCCGTCACCGCCGCAGGGGGAGTGATGGATGTCCCCTGCCGCTTCTGAGATGATAGCACCGCGAGCTCGTCCAATGCAAAGGTTTCCGATTCAACCTACCACCCGAGGTGTGGATGACCTCTGAGATCTTCGGACAGGACGAGTCAGGAACGCCCGCCCCGATAGCCACTGGCTGCGCATCAGAGAGATTATTTTCAGGAGCGAAACCAAAAGCGCAAGAAGAAACGCTGTAATTTCACCCCCGTCTCGCCCTAGTGCCGGGGTGGGAGAGGGGCTGTTGCTATGCGCCGAGGTCACGCTGCGAGGGCCCTGCATGTTTATCATGACTACATCGCCTCTGCTTCCCCTGGACTCTCCGTGTGCGTTCAGCCTGCACTGACGCGCCCTCCCACTGCGTGGCTCCGACACTCTAAAGAGCGGCGTCTGACGCGGTGCCAGTGTTTGTTTGGACTATAATGGCACCATCAGAGGGCAGTTATTCAGATAGTCTTCTGGCGGACAAAATGGAGCAGATATACAAACAGCCTGACGAGTACAGGAGTGAAAAAAAAAAATAATAATATGAAGAGAAAGAAACAAGACAAGCTCGCTTGCAAAGCACTGTGTGCCTTGCCGTACAACACTGAGGGAACACGCTCAGACTTGTGTTATTCTCAGAGCTCTGTCCAGGTGAATGAGAAGAGGTGGGACCTCATTTTGTTTGTTTTCCACTACCCAAATCACTGATCTGATACCATACAGATGTCTGTTACATTCTCACAGTAATACCAAGCCCAAATCCTCTAAAACACTCCTGTGTGTGTGTATGGTCGGACCACAGTAAGTGTGCCATTCATTGGAGAGGATCAACAAGCGGTGTCTTTGGCTGCTGTCATGTCGCCTCTGTGGACTGTGCTGGAGAGAAAACAAAGCCCCCCTTGCAATGCATTACTTTCTGATTCCTCAGAGGGTTCAAACTCACATGATGCACACACGCGTGAGATTACCTCATGAAGACAGAGAGAGTGCATGAGAGATTGAAAAGTGAGAGACATTGAGTGAGTGAGAAGGAAAGTGAGAGAAAGAGTAAAAAAGGGAGAAATAGAATGTGTGTGAGAGAGAGAGACAGAGAGAGAGAGTAAATGAAAGAGAGTGTGAATGAGAGAGGGAGAGGGAACTAAATCTCATAGAGCTGGTGTTTACACCTCAGGGTGTTCCCGTCCCTGCCTCTATGTGAGTGTGTGTGTGTGTGCGTGTGTGTGCGGGCGGGTGGGTGAGCTAGCAAGGCGGCGGCCTCCATCCGTCTAGGGGATCTGTGCTGGCGGCACCCGAGTCGGCCGAGCCTGTGTGGATCAAAGGAACTCTCAGCCCTGCGAGGCTCTTATTAACCCGGGCGCCCGCGCTGCCACCCGCTGCCACCCGCCTCCCCATCCCGCTCGCCCACGCTCGCCTCGCCTCTCAGCACGCCCCTCAGCACGCCTTTCAGCACGCGCTAACCTGAACCGCTTTGAAGACCAGCTCCTTCCCCGAGTTTAAAAGGGAAAACACATATGTACTTCAAAACATATAGGTACACACACACACACACACACACACACACACACACACACACACACACATACCCCCCCCCCCCCCACACACACGCACACACACACACACACACACACACACACACACACACACACACACACACACATACACATGCTGGCATGTTCAAATGTAAGACCAATGTGTGTGTGTGTGTGTGTCGCCTGCCTGAATAGTTGTCTACTTGCTTGGTTGTGGAAGCGTGAGTGTGTTCCATGACTCAGTGGTCCATAACTTGACTGCATTTACTCTTTGCTCTTTTTAAGTCTTTCCTCATCCATTCCTCTCCGAGGGCGTGAAGATGTTTTATTTATGGCACTGAACAGAGGCGGTGTCAAAGTCTTTCACCCCCCCCCCCACCCCATTGCAAATTTCACACTTGTGAGAAGTCATGTCATCCCGGCACCTTCATAATTCAGCACAGGCCCAAGAGGACACCATTTTATCAGCTTTAATCTTGTGCTTCATGTGGAAAAGTTCCAACACCTCAGCATGGAGTCTGGCGTGTTTCATTACTTCATTATGGGGATGTCGACTCGCTTGAATATTTCAAATTGTATGCATATTATTTTTAAACACAGAACAAATGAGTCGTTCCATCGTGAGTCGTACTGTGAGTCTCTTTGATGTAACACTCGTTGGATAGATCTCCCCCCAAATGTGCCTTGAAATTGTCACATCTCGTCTGGCTGTTGTTTCAGCGAAACGGAACAGGCACGAGACACCGAGAGAGAGAGAGAGAGAGAGAGAGAGAGAGAGAGAGCATGCAAAAGTACAAAACAAAAGAGTGAGAGGTACCAATGAACAGAAAGAGGGCGGTCAAGATGGCAGGAGATAGCCAAAGAGACAGAGATGTGGTCATGACAGTCAGACGGAGGAGCGTGGAGAAGAGAGGGATGAATATATTCTGGTGACGGAGGAGAGTGGTATCTCCTGAAGAGAGGGATGAATATATTCTGGTGAGGGAGGAGAGTGGTATCTCCTGAAGAGAGGGATGAATATATTCTGCCGCTTCAGTCATGCTGGGACATGTTAGGCCAGGTCTCAGTAGGGCTCCGCAGCTCCTGTGAGGTCCACTGAGGCCTCTACCTATCCCCGCTCTCCTCCCTCGTCTCTCGCCAGGCTTGGTAATGATCTCATCTGTATGCAGTGTCCTCCTCCAAACCTGTGTCATCGGAGGTCTCATTCCCCTGCAGGTCTACTGCTCGGGCCCTTAGTCCTCCCCCCTTCCCCTCTTCCCTCCATCCATCCTTTTCTCCCTCATTCATCCTCTGTCTTCTCCCTCTCCTACTCCTCTCCTTGTGCACTTCCACCGTAGACCGACTTGTTTCCTGGCCCCTTGACATGTAAGAGCACATGATGTCCAGTGGGAGAGGTGCCTTTGGAATTAGGTCCAATTTATTTCTGCGCTCGGCCCAGCAGTGGTGCATGCTTTGGTTAGTTAACGATGCCCCCCGTCTATTTATCAGGTGGGAGATGAATGGCGATACTAAACCTGGGTTTTTAAATTCCAGCACATATGGTGTTGTTTTGTGTAACCTGATTGATCTCTCTTGCAGGTTGCAAATGTCTCCGTGTGCCTGTGTAGGAGATACTGAAGTCTAAGCCATTTTTATGTATTGCTTGTGGATGATGACATTTCGATCCGTTTTTACCTGTTTTTATTCTGAGCAAGTGCCCTGGATCAGTGTGGTGTTACAAACAGAACCTAACCAAAATGATAATCATAAATTGACCTAACCCATCTTAAAACTTTGCTAAACGCTCTTTTAAACCAGTGTCTAAATGTGATGTGTGACTGCTGCAGTTTTAAACTGTTTTTTAAACTTTTAAACTTCAAAGGCAACAGCGACATTGAGCGCTATCAAACGGCTAATAAGAAAATCCCGTTCAAATATACCCGGCCTGTCGAAGATTGGCTACATGAGAAAGGTAACGCTTTCCCAGATTTCCAGTGTTTATTTATTTTTTCATTTATTGTTTTTTAATTTTTTCGTTTGTTTGATTCCTTATTTTTTTTGTCATGTCGTTCCCTCCAACCGTTTGAAAAAAGACCCCTTTTGAAGTGCCTCAAAACTAGACAACTAAAATAGAACATCCATTGAATTTTGTTTTGTATTCATATTAATTTTAGACTGAATATGAATTGAATATGAATTTTCCCCCATCACTCTCCACATCTATGTGATAGAACAGTTAAAGGGACTATACAGAACTCGGGGGGAAAAAAAACAGCTATAAAAAATGTAAAATGAAGTGCTGCACTTATTATAAATATTTGCCATAATAAGTGCTATCAAAATGAAATCACATATATATCACTGTTTCAAGCTTTAAAAATCAGTGTCTGCCAACCCTTACAGGCTTTTTCAAATGCGTTTAAGTCGCATCTGAATATTCTCTGCCTATGTCTAAGTTGTAAGGTTAAATATTCACAAACCCACAGCCTTCAGGGTTGTGTTTGCAGCGCCAGGTAGTGGATAGCTGTTGTTAAACTCCCAGCCAAAGGAAGACGTTCCACTGGGTCTTCTCCACGTGTTGTGCGTGTCAAGCAGGGAACACTGCTGTTGTCTGGCTGCCATCTCTAAAGCAGTTAGCCTCGGGGGGGGGGGGGGGGGGGGGGTGTAACTGTAGATGGGCAAGGAGGGGCGGGAGGGAGGGCTGGTGTGTGCCTGTTAAATTTCCCATTAAAGTTCGCACTTTAGTAATAATATCATTATAAAATGCATTTTAAAGGTCATTGCTTAAACCTCCTAAGACGATTATAAAGTCCCTTTAACATTTTTTTGAAAGGCACAAAGGCAGTTTGAAATCCCATTAGCAGAGCTACATGCATGAATCAACATGATCTTTCTTTGATGTCTATGAGATGAGATCCCCCCCCCCCCTTATCATTTCATGCCCAGTGTAATGTAATTGTATGTGTAACAGATGTAATTAGCCTTCAGTGTTGTGGGTATCCCACAATTCATATTTTTAATTAGGATTTCTGAATTTGACAAAATGACTGTGTACACGAAATGCATGTCATTTTCTTTTTTTAGTTTGAAAGCAACACTTAATGTTTTATTCATTTCAGCCTATGTATAAGCATGAAAGTGCATCACAAATAAGATAGGCTTTCACAGTCAAGGGTATCAGTTGTTCTTTGCCTATCCCCTCGTCTTGTTTTTGGGGTTAGTGTTGCAGCAAACGACAGCACTAACACTTTAAGGGTAACAAAATGAGCTGATTGACCACACACAAAAACACACACACACACACACACACACACACACATCCTGCAGCGCATGGTCAGGTCATCTCAGACCACTCCCCTTCCTCTCTGCTGTGCCCCCCCCCCCCCCACCCCACACTCCAGGTCGTCAGCTGACCATCTTCAACACCCAAGCCACCATCTCCATCGGCGGCAATGACCGCAAGAGGCCCTACCAGGGCCAGCTGTCGGGTCTCTACTACAACGGGCTGAAGGTGCTCAACATGGCTGCCGAGGGCCACGCCAACATCAAGGTAAATGGCAGCGTGCGCCTAGTGGGCGACGTGCCCTCCGGCCGAGGCGGCACCCGCACCACCACCTCCATGCCGCCCGAGATGTCCACCACCTACATCGAGACCACCACCACTCTGTCCACCACCACCACGCGCAAGCAGAGGTCTCCACCTACCATCCAGGTAAAAGATCCTCAACTAGGAGTTGGGCAAAGGGTGTTGCACAAAGTCTATTGAATGACAAAGGGAGGAGAAAGGAGAACAGTCAGAGATAAAGCTGTAGCAAAACGTCCACTCTCTCAAAAGGAGAGAGAAAGGGTTGTTGCACTTAGAGAAGACATTCAGAAGAGTTCAGATGTTTTTTTAAGTGTTAATACTTAAGAGTTAAAGACTTGATGGAGATTGCTTGTGTTGTATGTAGTGTTAGGGACCATGGAGTTTAATGGACTTGAGTGAAGCCCATGTGTGAAAGTTGTATTTATTTATATTGCTCAGAGTATTGCATTGAGCCTCATAGCTGTCCCCCTCCCCAGCACTCTTCTAGAAGGTAGACAGGGAGGGAGATCTTCAGGATTAGGGAATCACTTTGTTATAAGTAGGCTTTCTCTGTCCCCAGGGCTGATGCTATTCGAAGCTGTCTGCTTCTGTTGATCATGAATGGAGGGCTTTTCCCCCGCTCGTTGGTTGGGCTGGAGATTGGGTCTTTGAGGAAGCCTTATTGTCTGTCTGCGTTTTCAGCGTGGACACACACCTTGCACTCCGCTGTGGCACGTTTTAACAGAGTGCCTTTCTAAACGCGTTGTGACTGCTAGCCAGTGAATGTCTCCGGCTTGCAGGGAAAAGTAATCATGCCGTGCCGTTTCATTTATGCTGGGGGACAAATTGAAGCGGCGGTCTTAATATTAAAGCCATAACTCTCCCCGGCACCGCCGTCTGCCTGACAGGCAGGGGGACTTTCATCCCCACACGTTCACCTCTGAAACGGATCGGCAGAGGGACGCAAAATAATGATGACCTCTCATGTCAGCTCCGACTGGGCCACGACTTCATCAGCCCACTGGCAAGCGCATGGCGACCCCAGCCATGATACGGAGAGCGGCATCGCTACGAGCCCCTCCTAGAGATATGTTAAAATCGGGTTTCGAGCCTAACGCAAGTTTTTTGGAAGCCGGGGATACTGAAGGGTTGAGTTGAGACTGAGTCGGGAAAGAGCTTTGAAGCTACGTCAGAGTTTATGTTCATTTCATTTGTTTCCTTGATGGGTTGGCTGGACATTTTAGTTTATTTGGGTTTCGAGATCTCACTGTTTTCCTTGCCATAGAAGGCCCTTTAAGCCCACGTCCTTACAACAGCAAAGCTTCTCGGAAAATGTGCTGCCAAGGACGTCAAGATGTTTGTAAGGAGTTATTCATAAACTACTCTAATAGGGCTTTCCTGGTGAATAAATATCTTTGTAGCGACACAGTTGGATGCTGTCAGTATTTTTATCTATTTTTATAAGATGCCACTTTGCATCCTCTTTTATTGTAAGACAAAGGAGGGCATCATTTGGACTAATACCCAACAGGCTATATTCTGTCAAATTCATTACTGTGTGCACAGAGTTGTCTTGCTAATGGCAAATGAAAATGCATTACGCGCTGGAAGTGTGTAACGCAGTCAGTGTTGAAATATGCCTCTCAGGAGAGCAGTTTGTGGAACAAACCTTCCCCAGTACTTTCCCCCAGGCTGGGGAGTCCATCATTTATGTCTGTCCCTGGATTCCTTTTCCTGTAGATTTTCTAGACTTTTCCCTGCCTCTTGTTAGCTGTCAAGAACCTGGTGGGTGAGGTAGAGAGAAACCTGTGGATGTTTTGACACCAAGAGGCACCGTGGCTAACTAACTAGCATGTTGTTTCGGGTGGCTCAGCCAGGGGCCCTTAGTGAGTGACTGCGGTGTCAGAGCCATAGCAACGGGGGCCCTTTGACATGTTTTTTTTTTTTTTTTTTTCTCCAGCAGCAGCCTGCGCCCTCCAGCTCCCCAGTGGGGAAGCGAGAAGTGTTGGATGATATGTTTCAGTAGATCGACTGCACTGACTTCACAGAGCAGAGCAGAGCAGGGAGTCAATCTCATGGTTAATTAATAACAGTCCACTGGGGGGTTCGGGTTGGGGGTTGGGATTGGGGGTCGGGCAGGGTGGTCCCGACTCAGGGCTCTCACACTTGATCTTCTCCCCATGAGAGGGCATGTGTAACCAGTCCATTGCTGTCCCCCGAGAGTCCACACTCGTCTATCCACCCCAGGGGTCCATGAGCTGAGTGTGCACCCATGCTGCACTATGTTTCCCCCCTGTGCCCTGGACTCAGAGACCTGTGAAGCCTTGGGTGGCGGACGGGGGGAGTGTGTCAGCATCCTCAAGAGACGAGGGACAACCAAAGTAAGTTAAGGGCTGTTCGTAACGCATATCGATAGCTGGGCAGGACTCTTGAGGTTTCCTAAATGTAACGTTGCGTGACGTTGTGGCATCGTGAATAAGTGTTGGCTGTCACTGTCACTGTGTTGGCTGTCCAGTTATCTGAACTGCATTTATGTTTGCATTAGTTGGCATTAGCTTCTGGATGTCACCAATGCGTCATGGTGAGTTTATCCAGCAGCTGGCTGGAGGGACTGGTCATAGGCCAACCGTTTGGGCTTTTCTGGGTCAGGGTATGAGGTGGTTTAATATTTGTAAGCATCAGCAGCTCGGTGTGTGACTGGGTGCTGTAGGGTGACGAAGAGCTAAGCGATCTAATCTGTGCAATCTAAGCCAGCGGATCCTTACGCAATTTTATAGAACAAAGTGGGATCTTCGTGTTGATCTGCACTCACGTGGATGTGCCTCCCTCTTTCTTTTTCGTCCATTTAACAGTTTACGTTCTCTTTGATCCTTTTTTGCCTCAAAGCAACGATGACTAATTCGAACATTTTCTTTGTCTTTTTGAAAAAAAAAAGAAAAAAAAGGTATGACTCAGACTATGCTATGCATATCAGCTTTGTTTCCAGTGAGGAAATAAAAATAACTCCATTTAGTCAAACATCTCCAGTCTTAATTGATTATAATCAAAATAATGGAATGGTTTTTAAAAAAACATTGTTATCTTAAAACTACTGCTACCACTGTTGCTACTAATGCTACTACTTCTATGATAATACTAGTAATACTAATGGTGCTACTTCTACTTCTACTAATAATAATAATAATAATAACACAGACATCTGTATTTAGAATCAGTAATTAAGTGCATGTAGGCCTGGTAAGGCCGATGGAAAATGTCAATTCCCCTCTGTGGCTTGACTCAATGAAACATGATTTAGTTCTGTAGTTATTTCTCTGGGATTCATAAGGTTCCATGCTGAAGTCTTTGGATTGGTGTGGGGTGGTTTGTGTGTTATGGAGATCTTATTCACACCAAGAGTTTCACTCTAAAATGTTTCCCCAAACGCCTTCCACCCCCAAACTCACACACACGCTCACATGCTCAATCACTGACACATCCACACACAAAGACACACACACACACACACAAACTCACACAAACTCACACACAAAACTCACACACACGCTCACGTGCTCAATCACTGACACATCCACACACACAAGAATACACACACACAGACACACAAACTCACACACACACTCACATGCTCAATCACTGACACATCCACACACACAAGAATACACACACACAGACACACACACACACACACACACACACACAAACACAAACAAATTATACACACAGCACACAAATACACAGAACAAACACAAAAATGATACCACTACATATTCCAATCCGCACACACGCTCACTAACACATCCGCACACACACACATGCGCACACACACATCCGCACGCACCTGCACACACACACACACACCCTCACAAACACACACACAGGCAAAAAGGCAGGAAATAACTTCATTTCCAGGTTGGGGCTTAAGCACACCTTTGGGAGATGCATGGGAAGGGCGATGATTTGTGCCCTCTCCTGTGTGTGGTGCGTCAGCTGCAGGATGGCACGGTGTGCCCCCAGTAAAGCAGCTGCACGGGGGGAAACATAAAAGCCACTTTCCCCATTTTTCATTTCATGCATTTAAAGTCTACAATTAATATTTTATCATCACTCCGGTTACTCTATTATAATATGTTGCTGGCTGATAGGTGCAATCTGCTGCCTAACATGAAAGCCAATTTCCTCAGCTTTCATTTTATACATTACAAATCTGCAATTACTATATTATAACCAGTCTATTTAGTCCATTATAGCAGTTTTATAAATGACTAAGAAGTGATGAGTTTGGTTATTTGTATGTCGGATGATTTGTGAAAGCAATGCCAATTCGTTTTTGTTTTTGTTTAGTTTTTTCAATAGTGAGGATTTCTTTATTGGCCATGAAGCTTTTCTCTGTCCTGTGTAGGGCCTGTTCTGCAGGGGGAAACCAGAACCCCCTTTGGGGACAATGCTGTGTAATCATCACAGTCTCTGGTTCTCTCCAAGTGTGGCATGGTGGCGCCTTGGTGTTAAGCTTGGCACACACACACACACACACACACACACACACACACACACACACACACACACACACACACACACACACCACTCTAGGTCTAAAGATGGAGGCTGGGGCAATGCAGGGAGGGACTCAGGTAATCGTGTAAAGGTCATGTTCGGCCTGCCAGACAGGCGCCTTGTTTGCAGTCCGTGTGTTCATTTGATTTGCCTGACCCCCCTCTCTGGCTGTCTCCTTCCCTTCCTCCATTCCTCCCTCCGTTCCTCCCTCCTTCCCTCCCTCCTTCCCTTCCTCCATTCCCCCCTCCGTTCCTCCTTCCCTCCTTCCCTTCCTCCATTCCTCCCTCCGTTCCTCCCTCCTTCCTTCCCTCCTTCCCTTCCTCCATTCCTCCCTCCTTCCCTCCTTCCCTTCCTCCCTCCTTCCCTTCCTCCATTCCTCCCTCCCTCCTTCCCTCCCTCCCTCCGTTCCTCCCTCCTTCCCTTCCTCCCTCCATTCCTCCCTCCTTCCCTCCCTCCATTCCTCCCTCCTTCCCTCCCTCCATTCCTCCCTCCCTCCATTCCTCCCTCCTTCCCTCCCTCCATTCCTCCCTCCCTCCATTCCTCCCTCCTTCCCTCCCTCCATTCCTCCCTCCCTCCATTCCTCCATTCCTCCCTCCCTCCCTCCCTCCATTCCTCCCTCCTTCCCTCCCTCCATTCCTCCCTCCCTCCATTCCTCCCTCCCTCCCTCCCTCCATTCCTCCCTCCTTCCCTCCCTCCATTCCTCCCTCCCTCCATTCCTCCCTCCTTCCTTCCCTCCCTCTCCCATTGGTCCCTGCCTGTTGAGAGGGATGACTACCGAGGGACGTTTTGTGCTCCCAATTACGTGAAGGTGGCAGACAGATGGAGAGCCCCCCTCCCGCACACACACACACACACACAGACACACACAGACACAGAAACACACACACACACACACACACACACACACACACACACACACACACACAGACACACACTCACACACACTCACACACACACACACACACACACACACACACACACACACACACACACACACACACAGACACACACACACACACACACACACACACACACACACACACACACACACACACACACACACACACACACACACACACACACACAGACACACACACACACACACACACACACACACACTGGCCTATGTGGCTCATTATGGATAGGCAGGCCTGGGGAGACCACAGCATGAACACAAAGCCCACCTCAGGGTGACACCTCCCTGTGGATTCACCAGCAGCAGCAGCAGCAGCAGCAGCAGCAGCAGCAGCAGCAGCCGCGGTGGTAATAAGGATTGAGGCGGAGGTCCGCCACTGCCTCTGGGAGATGTATGCCTGCACCACGGGCACTAAACCTAATGAGCCGTAGCTAAACCTCACACCGCGTTATTTAATTATTACCTTTTTCCAGCCACCAGCGCTACTATGCATTTTAGATCATCGGAAAGTGCAACGGAATGCAAATGGAAACAGGACAATTTTTCCAGCACTAAGTGTCTGCTTTGTTAATGTCAGGGAAGGTGTCATGCCGTGTTCAAGGAGAGCATCAGATAATGCATGATGCCTATGAACAACAGGATCTGTTAACCCAGCGGACCGTATCCAGTAGAACGCCCTATGCACCACACCATCATGTATTCGGTGGCTTGTGTCTTATTCAGTTGAAGTAAAAAAAAAAAAGGCTTTAAAAAAATACTGCTTCACTGTTTCTGGCCCCCTTCATCATTCAATAACCTCAGCTGCCATCCACATCAAATATATTTGTCACGGTTTCCCCCTTAACCTTTTCACAATCCTCCTTATAATAAAATACACGCCGAGTGTGACCTCTGACATTTTGAGATGGTTCTTTTTCTGGGAGAAAAGTAATCTCTGCCAAGTCCACTGAGTCTGTCAGACACCGTTGACCCCCCTCTGCAGACCCTTGCCGTCTTCGGCGCGTAGCGGGGCGAATGTGACTGACAGCTACAGAGCACTCAGATATCATTTCTTGGCCGACGCGAGGGCCAACCATGTCGGACCGTGCATCTCCTGAAAATCTGTTTTCACAGCCTAACCACGGCCACCTGTGATTGGCCGGTTGGGGAAATATCTGTTTGGTTCCCTCCCTTTCAGTAAGTGCCTCAGTGTGATGGCAGCTCTTACTGAGAATAGCAGGCTTGGTCGGGATCACCAAGGTTCTTCAGAGAGTTGGCTGTGGGTTTTATTGTCGCGTTTTACAGATAGTCACAGCTTGCTGCAACGTAGAGCATCAAACACACAAAATGACAGCACTGAAGCCCAGCCACTGATGGTGCTCTGATTTGATATTGCATTTGTATCCACACGGGTCTTCAGAGAATCAGGTGGCTATATCCATCGTGAGTGAGGAAATTGACAGCAAAAGTGGATTCTTCATGGGGAGCAAGAAATGAATACATGGTCTTTGTGCATTTGTGCAAAGGACAGTGTCATACATAAGGCTTATTGGTCTTAGTTGCTGTAGTTGCCATAGCTGAAATCCATTGAAGAAAATGTTATGTTCACATCGCATTAAATAACATGAGATGAATTAACTACAAAATAAATTTGGCTTTTAGCCTATACCCTGAGGGTTTTTTCTGTAAATGATCTTTAAGTCTTGTGGTTGAAACCCAGCCAAGTGCACTTCATGCTGACCGTAATGGTCGGAATGACCTTGGCGCCAGAACTTATCTCAAGTGATTTGCTAATATTTTGGACTTGGTAATGGTACTGAAGTGTACGCATATAGCATAGAGAAAGGATAAGGGGAGGAAGAGGAAGGGAGAGGAAGTGCAAGTCAGGAACGAAGAGTTGGGTCTTCAAGAGCTTCTTAAAGGTAGATTATGTGGCAAAGACAAAGAACAAGAAAAAAGAGGAATCAGGGGTTGCTGCTGCTGGGTCACCCATTTGTGTTGTGAGAAGTTTGGGAGCCCAAATTCTTGCAAATGGAGGATCATCCTTTTAATTTAGCACAAGATGCAAGGGAGAGTGAATACATATAAAAAGAAGTGAAAACATGAAGCAAAACGAAATCAGGACAGGTGAAGTCAGAAAACAAGGATGAACAAATTGGTGTGGCCTTTCCCAGATGGAAATCGCTGAAGAAGGACAAATGTTTTCAGGGTGATGCCAAAGTTTTCTGCTGGACAGGTTACTTAGCCGACCAATCTAAATGCAATTTGTTGTTTGACAGCTTTAGCTCAAACATGGCCATGGGCACAGTTACCAAGTTACCGTTTCAATGAGTCAATGATGAAACATATCTCACTGCTGCCAGGATTGATATTTTTACATTTATGCCACAAAACTAGATTATTTCCAATTATTTTCGTTAAACAAATTGATAAGTTTGGCAATGTTAGTTTATGTTGGTGCACGTCAGCCGTCAACTTACATTCCCAAACTTCCCAGTTTGCAGTCCACTTAAGCTATGAACTATAGTTTAACAGACTAAATACCTTTCTAAAATAACCTCATCACTTGGGACAATGGCTACTTGATGATGGTAGATGATGACATCATATTGTACATACCCCTACTACACAATCTGCAACCTCGCCGCTAGATGCCACTAAACCCTACAGACGGCTCCTTTAATGGCGTGACGTGCACATTTGATTATCTATTGATTCAACATTTTGTAGAAATGTTTTGTTTGTTTTCATTTGTGGCAGGCTAATGTTTTGTGAGCTTTTGTTTGCTTCTCTGTAACACACCTTTGTTGCCGGCAGATGAAAAACAGAACGTCACTAAAAATGTCAGAGCTGTGTTCTCATTGGCATGGACAAACATTCATGCGCTGCCTACACATCCACCTCTAGAGTAAAGCCCCCGGCTCAGTGCGTACCTCGGCAGGTATTCTGTAGCGCATGCCTTGGCCAGCCATCAGCATGAGAGGCTGACCCGACCTCAATAGCAGCAGCAACCTCCGGCTCCTTCCTTGTGATCTTTTGCCCCCGTGTGTGCTTCTGTGTGTGCTTCTGTGTGTGTTCTGTGTGTGTGTGTGTGTGTGTGTGTGTGTGTGTGTGTTTTCTGTGTGTTTTCTGTGTGTGCTTCTGTGTGTGCTTCTGTGTGTGTTCTGTGTGTGTTCTGTGTGTGTGTGTGTGTTCTGTGTGTGTGTGTGTGTGTGTTCTGTGTGTGTGTGTGTGCTTCTGTGTGTGCTTCTGTGTGTGTTCTGTGTGTGTGTGTGTGTGTTCTGTGTGTGTGTGTGCTTCTGTGTGTGCTTCTGTGTGTGTTCTGTGTGTGCTTCTGTGTGTGCTTCTGTGTGTGCTTCTCTGTGTGCTTCTGTGTGTGTGTGTATGTGTGTAACCCTGTGTGTCTCCGGCCAGTATCCTCCTCTCTCCATTACTGTGTGGAACCACACAGGGTAAGGAGACACTCCCCGTCCCTCCCTCCATCCCTCCCTCCCTCCTCTTGCCACAGGCCTCTGTAATTGAAACATCCAGCAAGCACGCGTGTGGCTCTCTAATTTTAGCTGAGGCCCAGTGTGGAGAGAGTGTTGGCCAGGACTGTTTGTCACCGGCCTCCCTGATGACCTTGTACTCTGCGGCAGGGGAGTGATTAAAGATCAAGGCCAAAGACCATTTCCTTTTACACAGGAAGATAAATGACCCTGTTTGAAACTGCCTGCTATGGCCCGGGGCAATTAGAGTTTGCTGTGAGCTTGCAACCATGCACTGTGAACAAAAAGCGAAACTAAAGAACGAATGCACACACACACACACACATACACACAATCACACACACACACACACACACACAATCACACACACACACACACACACACACCATACACACACACACCATACACACACACACACACCTCACACACACACACACACACACACACACACCATACACACACACACACACACACAAACACAGGCACACACAAAAAAAGATACTCCACGCAATCTATTCGGTTAAAGCTCCCAGAAAGCTGGATGGAGGAGAAATTAAACTTAATTTTCTGCAGTGGAAAGCAGGCCTTAGCACCTAAAACAGAACGCTGACGACTGTGGGGGGGGGGGGTGTACCAGCACTCTCCCCCGGAAGAAAAAAAAACCAAGCAGACGCACAAACAAATACTTCAGTGGTTGATGTTGGAGATCACACTCTGCCTGCGTTCTTGAGGACAGTGTCTAATGGGTTGCACCTGTTTGATGGTGATGGTTGTTTTGTTTATAAGAGATATAAGAAAAAAGAATGAAAAATTAGTAAAACATGGAACTATCTAACTTGACCAGACTGTAGAAAAGGAAGGATTCTCTACTTTTTGAACATTTATTATAAACATTTATACATTTACAAAATATACATTTCTCTTTTTTTTTCTAATAAAAGACGCTCTCATGTTTAAGGCCTCATGGAAACGTGGCATATAGTAAACATGTCTTTAAGCTTGAAACCCTTGTTCTACCCGTGCCTGTTCCTGCGATGTGATTGGGGGAGAAGGCTTGTGGTAGCCTGTTGTCAGGGATATGGCTTGACGCCATCGATTCTCCTTGTAATACAAGCTTTCCCCTTGTCCCCCTGTCAACGCCAAGATTGGACATGATAATGCACATCTGAAGGGACCTGATCGAAACCCAGGCTTCCGGATCAGAGATGGCTATCACCAAGGCTTGCGTGGGGAGTTTTTCATTTTTCCCTCAAGCAGAGCTTTCCAGACATTTTGTCACCAGTTGTCTTTGTCTCGGGTAGAGATGTGAGTGGCATATGTGTTTATCCGGAACCACATGGTCAAGGTAAAAAAGAAATTAAAAAAAGCACACAAGGTCACGGTTATGAAAGCTCTTCAGGGGAGGAGAGGAGCACTGAGTCTCCAAGTAGTTCTTCCTTGACCCACCTTGATGTCAGCCAGTATCACAAACATCAGCAGGTGGAATATATCCACGTAGGCCTTTCCTTTGAACACCAATTTTGTCATTTGTGCCTTCTTCTGATGAAAAAATGAATCCCTCCTGCATGGCATTTACTTCTGAACCCGTTTAAAAGAATGTGTCTGCTAGGACTGGATGTATTGCTCTGAAGCCTGCCTTTTGTGTGAGTCTCTGGACGGGCATCAGTCTTCTGTTCCTCCGTCGGGGTTGCAGTGAATAGTACACCAAAGTGAAGCACAAGCACAGAGTGTGTGTGTGTGTGTGTGTGTGTGTGTGTGTGTGTGTGTGTGTGTGTGTGTGTGTGTGTGTGTGTGTGTGTGTGTGTGTGTGTGTGTGTGAAATGCTGCTGCAGAGATGGCCTTTCATTTGCTCCTGCTTTTCCCAACGCTTGCTTTGATATTTGTCCTGGGTGCGGAAAGGGACACCGTATCTGCGTGACAGCCAATATTCCTTTTTTAAAACACCCAGCTGCAGGAGACTCTGGTGTGATTGTATGCCGTTTATAATCCCTTTTACCACCATTTGAATGATCTCATCGCTGGATGAAACACAAGCAGCACATTTCATGCCCAGGTATTAAAGAGAGGAGATTTAATCAAAGTCTTGTTTTTTTTCACAGATACCTGTGAAGATATTTTAAATTTCAATATGAGCTGCTCAGCGGTGGCCCACTCTATGATTCAGTCAGTCGCTGGGCTGAAATACTCCATCAAAACCCTTCCACCGAGGCTGTAGAGAGGGAAACATTACTGGTATTTTCAGCGGATTTTAGCACTTAAAGCTCAAGAAGGGTGGACATTTCTCCCGCTGTTTGTCTTTTTTTTATTCTTTAAAGAAAAAACATCTTTAACACGCACTTGAATGTCATGGCAACACAGGTGGCCCAGTGAAAGTGTCAGGGTGTTTTTTCTGGTCCTTTCAGTTAGCTTCCATTTCCAGTGTTCCTACCATTCATGGTGGTTTGAGGCTAATGCTAATGCTAATGCGACCTCCTTTGCGGTGAGCTCTCTTGGCATGGTCCTGTTCTCCTTTGACAGCAACATACATGGAACGTGGAACTCTTGAGTTCCTAGTCATTGAACATTTCTTTCTCTCTCTTTCTCTCTCTCTCTCTCTCTCTCTTCAGCCCTTCACTGCTTGCAGAAGACAAACCGGTCTGTTTTTCTTTCCACAAGACTGGTTTTCGTAAAAAGGGGGCATTTTGCTGCCAAAATATATTCTTTTTCATGCCATGGAGATTTATTCCCAGAATGTGATTTGGCCAGCTGTGAAATCAGGTTTTGTAGGCTTGGTGGCAGGCACTGAGGGTTCATGTACTGGGGGGGACAGAGCAGACTCATTTTCATAAATATACATTTTTGCACAATTTCTTCCATCTGCCACTGTATTTTTTTTTTAATACCTCTATTTATTTAAAGCAAATGGATGTGCTGTAGTAGTTTCTGTAAGCACATCCTTAAAAAAAAGAATGAAAGAAAAGGACAAAAAATGGGGACATTTCATGCTTATCTAATTCATGCCTCAAACCCAGCCAGTGACCCATTGGCCTCTGCCAGGCATATGAAACAGTAGAGGTGCTTTGCAAGGCTGCGTACGACATTGTAAAAGCTCGCTGGAGAAATCTGATATGGCAGTCTCACGTTTGATCCCTATGGTCCATTTGTTACACTGAGGCGATGTATTAGGGAGGGTATTATGTAGGAGGTCTTTCATCAGACGAGGTGACAGAAAGACTAGGTGTCCCTTGGAGAAATTGTCAACTAGGCTCTCCGATTCATGTGCCATGGAAAAATACTTGTTTCTGATTGGTTGATGTTAAATGGTGCATTGTGATTCAGAAGTCGGATTACCATTCAATATTCTGGATAACAGCCACCATAACAACAATAGTATGCAAATAAACAATTATGTTTGGGGCAGGAATGGCCTTGCAGATTATCCCAAGAGGGATCTGTGCCACAACCAAGCATGGTTTCAGATGAAAACATGCCAATGGCGTTTAGGCTACATGTGGGCTTTTTGTGCTAATGATGTCAGAAGTGGGGTAACGCACTCTCTGTTGGACTCCACTGCGCTTTGGATCATAGTGTTTGTTGCCTCAGCTTTGGTCTGTTGGGACTTTTTGTCAGGTCCTTTGGGACACCTTGTGTTATGTTAGCTGTCGGATTATGTTGGGTATTCTCTCACCAGATCTGTCAGACCTAGCAAGACCTGACATTGCCTCCCAGCAATGAGAAAACCTGAGCTTTGGCTTAGATACAGACATCAATCGCTTATTGCTTTGTACATTTTAGGCCATTTTAGTATTGGTTTGTCATATAGATTATCTTACACACAGAACCGCACACACACACACAGTCGCACTCTCTTACACACAGACGCACACTAGAGGCTGTCATTTTTTCGGGAATCCTGTGGGTCACAGGATTGCTGTGGGATTCCCGCAGGATGGGAGTCAATTGCACTACATCACGTGACTGAGACGTGCAGTTGGACTTCTTCAAAGATCCATCGACGCAATACGCGGCTCACAGAAGGAGCGTTCCATGAGGGAGCATGTTCTGGAGCATTCCATGAGGGAGCATGTTCTGGAGCGTTCCATGAGGGAGCATGTTCTGGAGCCACCTCAGTCTAATAATCACTCCATGTTTGATAGACTTTAGCCGTTGAATTGTGCAACATCAACATTCCATTTATTCAAAGCGTGAGCAGAATGGCAGGCAGTGATTTTATAACGTTGCATTTCACAGTTTTCAGGTAAGGAAACAGAACAAATGGGGTAGGGAAAATGGACAAACTGTGATTACCTGCAGCTTACGACCTTTACCAGGGAATGGGATGGGAATATTCTTCCAGGATCGGGACGGGACTGGAATATTTTTGTAGGAGTGTGATAGTAGAGGAGTGAAAATACCCACTAACGTACACACACACACACACACACTCAGAAAGAGAGTTTGCTGACTGTGCTCCCTGGGCTAGGCACAACATGCCACATCTCTCAAGGTTCTAGGGTGATTTTACACAGCAGTAAACAGCCGGCCTCGCCTCGCCTTGCCTCTCTCCTCTCCTCTCCTCTCTGGCGAGAGAATTATTGAAAAGGCGGCCGAGGACTAGAGGGCATGGTGGTGCCAGCGCCGACATGATTCAATCACCTCTGCGGCCCCGTGTCAACACAACTGCTTTCTGTGTGTGTGTGTGTGTGTGTGTGTGTGTGTGTGTGTGTGTGTCTGTGTCTGTGTGTGTTTGTGTGTGTGTCTGTGTCTGTGTGTGTGTGTGTGTGTGTGTGAAAGGTCTCAGACCGCTCCTGGCCACAACCTTATCTTGATGTAATAATCTAATAATGTAATCTGAGACTGTCTTGTGTTTTTTGGGGAGGGTTTTTTGGCTGCATCTTCTGTTGGGCGCTCAAGTATCTCTGCCCCCTGAGGACATTCTCTCTCATAAGGACTCACCTTTGCACCCGCAGAAGCCAGCGTCCGTAGGGAGTTCTGTTTGTGTGTGGCCTTCGCCAGCTTTGAGGCCTGGTCTTTGGCAGAGTAGTTGGTTTGAGGGGTCACCGTCGACGCCTTGATTTATTTAATCACCTTGCTTGCATGCACTGCGGGTGTACTAATCAGTCTTCAGGGAGTCACCATCTTCAGGTTATAACGTTCCCCTCAAAACACATCCATCCTCCAGGAGAACCAACACAAGCCTTTTCTTAAATCCATACTGGATGGGCCAGTGGTACTCATAACAAACAGCGCACCTATTTACCCATGGCCATAGATTCTCTCTGAGGCTGGCTGTGCATGCAGCAGTCACCCCCACAGCACCACGGCGCTCTCCACTTCCTCATCCAGACACCCAGTGAATACAGTTAAACAAATGGACTTCTTAACTGCACTTAGCGCTTCAGCATCCCAGAACATGGACTCTCTTATTTCTCCCTCTCTCTCTGTCTGTCTCTTTCTTCCACTTTCTCAGCCTCTCTTTTACTTACTTTTCCTGTTTTTCTCTCTCTCTCTCTCTCTCTTTCTTTCTCCTGGGCAGCCAGGCTCTGGAGCACTGTTTCATTAGTCTGTCAAAGCCAATGATATTTAGAGGCTGGACCCTCTCGCCCGGGACTGCAAACTCAATCAGCGCTATGATTTCATAACCCTGCTCTGTGACAGGGCTTATTTTACCGTGCTGCCGATCCACCCTAATAAACACCCTGCCCAACCTCCCACCCCATCACACACACCCCACCGCACCCCTCCCTCTCCACAAACACACACACACACACACACACACAAGTACTCTCTCTCTCATACACACACACTCTCTAACTCATACACTTACACACACACACACAAAAAAGGTGATATATGACAGAGCCGGCCGCCCCTAGCTCTTGGTTCCCAGGAGAGGAAGAGAGAGGAAGGGGGGGTTGAATAAATCATGTTGGGGGCAGGAGAGGAGAAGGAGGGGGGGGGGGGGGGGGGGGTTGATCACCTAGACTGGCTCAGGCACACAAATCAGAGCCCCCTGCCCCGCCTCTCCCCTGGACCACTGATGGTCAGTGACAACAGACTGATGAGGGAGGATGGCCTGGGGTGGAAGAGGCTGTGTGTGTGTGTGTGTATGTGTGTGTATGTGTGTGTATGTGTGTGTGTGTGTGTATGTAAGGGGGGGGGGGGGGGGGGGGATGTAGTTGCAGGAGCAGTGGGGCAGGGCGGGGTGCAGAAATGCCGTCCTTGTGGAATGACAAGATGAGTGCAAAAACAGGAAATGTAGGCAAAGATCCTCTCTTAGATCCTGGTCTATTGTTTATCTTCCACTGCAATAACCGCCTGAATGGTGTAAGTAAATCTGTAAAGTATGCTCTGCAATTCTCTAAGTGTACTATTCTTGAACGTCTGTCCTCTTTTTGTCCCCTTCCTCACCACGGCGTCTGGGGTGCGTGTTGGACCTCAGACGACAGATGATATTGTGTCGTCGGCCGAGTGCTCCAGCGACGACGAGGATCTGGAGGAATGCGACTCGGGACACGCAGGTGGGATGGGTGTGTTGAGTGTGTGCTTGCTTCGATCTGGTCTATTTGATTTGGAACTTTTTCCGTTTTTCTCTTCTCTCTATTTATGTTCATTTATTTATTTTTATTTGCAACCGAGGACCTACTCCTCAAAGCATCACGCCCCATGAGAACATAAAGTGTAACTTCAAAAGGCTTCAGCCAAAGCATTACTAAAGGCATGTTAGATTAGCGTGCTTACTTTGAAACTCCCTTAAGCACTCACGAGTTCAGAGAGAAATGCAGTGTCCACAAGCCTCACAGAAATTAAGCTGTGCTAGATACTCACCAGCACATACTTAGATCACAGTACACTTATGAATAGTATATATACTGTAAACTGTTACTATACTTCATAGTAAAAGGTTGATTAATAAAAGTTACACTTCACTATGGGGCCTTACGTTGCAGACATGGCATTGCATCTATACTAATTTTGTCCTCTCTGCATTCGAAAGAGAGCGGAACTTTAAGTCAAAAGTACAAAATTAGTATCAAGCTCCATGTTTCTCGCACTGATGCTTCAAAATGTATCTGTCCTGTTCATGGTTGACTTTTGCCAGTGCGTTTGGTGTGTGTGTGTGTGTGTGTATGTGTGTGTGTGTGTTTGTGTGTGTGGGTGTGTGTGTGTGTGCGTGTGTATGCGCGTCACTTGACAGAGGATACATTTTGAGACTCTTGGAAAAGAAACCAAAAATGCTTTCAGCATAGATACTGTGATATGTAATGTAGCCGACTAACTGCAACGGAAACCAGTTCTCTTCTCCTGTTTGTTTATTTGTTTCCTTACGTCAGAGGCTTGCCTTGCGTTGAAACATTCTAATAGAGAACAGATATCCTCGAATTTCTGTGTGCATTGTGTCCCCCCTACACATAGTCTCTCGCCAGGCGGAGGAGATTCTCCACTTTCTTTTCCTTTGTTTTACTTTTCCTTTATTCTACCTAAGAGGCAAGAAAGGCAACAGGCTGTAGCTAGTGATTGGGGTTGACGTGCAACACGTCTCCTGTTTTGAAAAAGCACTTGGGGCACGACCCTGTTCTACTGAACTTCTGCAATGAGCTGCCATTTAAACCGTTAAGCTGTAATTACAAGGAGCCCAACAGTCTCGTATTGGCTGCAAAGCCGGTAAGGAGGAACACAAGGCTAGTTCATTTATGAGGACCTCTCCGTTAGCCCTTTGCCAGTAATGCCAGGCAAAAGCTTTTTTAATTGCTAGGCTGTCCTTCAGAATGCCTCGCTAGCCTAATTAGCACGCTTGTAATCTGCCTAAGTATGCTCCATGTGTTGTAAAGCATATGCCCGGTATTCGCAGCGTTTTGCCTCCCACAATCAATTAAGAACAATTAAGATGATGAATCATTGCTCGTGTTACTCCTCACGTAGAATTAACCATGGCGACACTTTTTTTTTTCTCCTCCTTAATGATAAATGCTTGTCAGAACATGCCCTCTCTCTTATTTAATATTCACTCCATGATTCTCTTGTTGTGCCATTACCCAGAGACAAGTTTGATTACTTTAAAGACAACTTCTACTTGCTTGACCTTTTTTGGCCAGAGGCACTATTGTAACAAGAGGAGAGTATAAGACCTCCAAAAGAGGCTACTGCCTGGAATGCAGTGTATTATTTTATTTCTCCGTTCCTCGTTGTTTTTTTCCCCCTTTAGTCTTTAAAGAGCCATTGCTCAAGGTGCCAGCCCCAAGTGCTATGAAACTCCAGAGTTAGTACACTATACAGGGCAAGGTTATACCACACGCTACCTTGTCCTCTCTCAGTTAAGCAGAAAAGACAAATACATTTATCTGCATACTACATCCATACACTCATATTGACACAGAAATTCATTCAAATCCTCATTCTGGTGCCCCCCCTCTCTCCCCGTCTCCAAGCCTATTCAATTTGTGGACAGTTGCATGACATTGGTTTGATTTCTTTTGTTTCTCTTTTGAATTCAATTCCCCATCCTCGCCCCCCCACTGAGGTCTACGTGAACATCTTTCCTCTGTATCTTATCCCATCTGACATTCCACTCTCTATGATTTGGAGTTGGTTTGTATTTTTCCGTCTTGGTTTTGACTTCTTGTCTCTGTACATCCATCTTCCGGGATAAAAAGCTGATCCTCTCGTTTTGCCTCATCTTGTGCCGCATGAAATTTTGGTGGTTGGAAAAAAATATATCTCATTTTTTAAATATTTTTTTCGTGCCATTTGGCCAAACTAAAAAAAAAAAAAAAAAAAAAAAAACATCCCCGTTCCTACCCCCCACCCCCACCCCCCCATATTTGATACAACAGGAAACAAGGCAACTAAATATTTTCTTGCCGTCATCCGTTGGTTTATTTTTTATTTTATCTTTATTTTTGGCCTTGTGCAGGCAACCCCATTCTGTCTCAAGAAAGTTGTGTGTGAAAGACTGATTCCTTCCCTCAGCCCATCCTCTCTCCCTCCTCTTCCTCAGCCTCTCTGCATATACATGTCTGTTTGAATGCAGATGGCATAAAAAGAATTTTATTGCCACAAAGTATATCTGTTTTTCTATTCTACTCGTCGTTCCTAGTGAAACCAAAGCATTTGTGGCATGTGTTGACTGTAGCTAGCCCTACTAAAACCTCTGGAAGATCTCCATCGGCTAATGCATGAACTTGACTGGCGCCATTTTCTGTGCTTCTACATCCATAACGCTCCTTGTCTAACCCTGTGTTTGCGTGTGTTTCGTGTGTTTTTTTTTAGTTTGTGCTTCTGGTCGTGTATTGCTGTGGCAAAATTTTCACGCAACTGCCTTCTTGTGCTTTTGTGACGTCTCAGTGGTTGTGTTTTCTGTGTGTGCTTTTTGTGTTTTGCGTGTGTTGTTTACTGTACCTTTCTTACGTTTGTCTTTGTCTTGCAATACTGCGTCTCGTGAATGTGTTCAGTGTCGAGTACAAACTGTTTGACCCACCCTTGATCCAGAGGGGATTCCACAAGAGGGCTAACAAACATGGGCAGAGCAGAGGCAGAAATACAGGGGGGAAAAAACCCAAGAAAGCTATATGACATGAAGACTTTTAACAAGCGATTTAATAAGCACCATCTCCTGGAGATCTCCAAGCGCTGTTATACGATGCAGATGAATACGTAATGTACATCTGTCAGTTACCCTCACTGGCTCCTAGTGGAAAGCATTGAGACATCAGCGGGGGCGAGTCATGCCCAGTGAGATGTCTCTCAGGCTCTCATTACTGTTGACCATTAGTACGTCTTAATGCGACTCTTAATGAACACCCGAGGTGTCATGGCAAATTATTAATCGGAAGGTTCACGGACGAGAACTCCGCGAGCGAGCGCAGCAGATTTGTCCTCGCAGACCAGACAGTTTGTCGATGAATTCTCACCATCAGTTTTACTGCCTGGGTTGATCCTCGATGAGTCGTAAACTCCCAGTAACCTTGCATCGGAGGCAAACACTCCGAGAGCAAGAAAATGAGGTAAAACACACTCTTCCGCAGTAGCTGATCCCAAGGGCTGACTGAATTACCGAGAAGGGGTGAGGTAGTGAACACCTTTTCCCGTCAGGCTGGTGAATGTGTGGCCATTGGGGCGGGCGGGAGGGACTGGCGAGAGAAAAGAGGGATGACGCAAGACGGGCGGATGAGTGAGCAGCGAGTGTGAAGAACGAGAGGCGACGCTCCCCACACATCCCTCACACCGCAACCTAGCTGGGTCTCGCCTCATCAGGCCCCGCCGGGCCCGCTGTCATCTCAGTGCAGGTCTCAGATCAGTTAAAGGGCTTATTTAGATGACACATGTTGAACACGCTGGGGAAGGGAGCGGAGCTTGAAAGGCTCGCCCCAACAAATCAACCAGCCAGACCGGAGGACTTGCGACTCGTGTCCCGAGGTTGCCAATGTAACACTGTGGCGGCCCCGCCAAGGGACACAATGAAGGATTATGAGCAATCCACAACATAGCAAGTAAAAGCACCCCCCCTCTACTCCCCATCAAAGGTCCCTTAGCACACTCACATGGTCTCCAGCAGCGAGTGGACTCTGCCTCACACAGTCGGGTGAGGGCACCCTGCCATGGCCTCAACCTCTGAAGCAGCAAAAGTCCCATTTTTCACGAGGCCCGCGACAGTGACATGTCCTGCTGTTACTCCGCCACTGTGCTGCCCCAGTGCCTGTGAGGTCCCCGTTGGCTGGGCAGTAATCGGCCAGCGCTCTGAACCTGAAGCAAAGCTTGGGAAGCCCACCAGCCTAGCGAGGTGCGCTATCCCGGTGGATACTCGCACGTGCCTTCGGGGGTAACCGCCGACCTGCTTGCCAGAGTTTTGGCCCAGGTGAAAAGGCTCGGCCTCACGCACACAGTTCTCTCTCCCACAAGAGGGATTTCTCCTCTCCTCCTCTCCTCCTTTTCACAAATCCCAACACACACACACACACACACACACACACAAGCCATTCATGGCTGTTTAGGAGCCTCAACAAATGCCGGCCAGGCCCTGAGATTTGCCCAAGGGCTGCTGGGAGGGCCTGGGGAGAAGCTTTGGCTCTCTGGGGTTGAATATCTTTCAAGGGGGAGCAGTCAGATACGTTTTGAGAATGTCAAGTTTTGCAGAACTTGACAGTCTGTTTCATGTGACATTTGCACAGTGTGGTCACAGCAAGAGGTGTATTAAGTTTAAGAGATGTCACTGAAGCACTCGCTTTCAGAAAAAGGCAAATTGGGTTTGATAGTCTGAGAGGGATTCACCCCATGAGTTGTTGGCTAAGAATAATGGAGCTTAGATCCTCGCTGGATTTAGTCTGAAACATAAATCGCATGGAAGGATGCTTTCCTGTTTGCTCAGAAATGAAGCATTGTCAATGTTAGTCGAGCTTGCAGAGCTAATAGGAAATTAAATTGTGTATTAATACACAGTGATCTTACGCCTTAGTGTTCTCCACCTGCACCACAACGGTAACTCACACTGTGGCCAAGGTGCTTCATTAAGATGCAGCAAACATGTTGACTTAGCCACAAAGCTAACACTAGGTTGAGTGCTTTGAGACACCTTTGCAACCCCTTTGGCAAACAAAGCTCATGGTACCCGAACACAGCTTTGTGAATCTTTGAGAGAGAAAAAAAGAGAGACTATCAACATTTGACTTGCTTTTACACACTTGCTGGCTAGATAGTCAGCTCTATCTTGAACGGAATTGAGCCATGCCGCCACTGCGAGTCGTAGCTTCGGCTTTTTCCCAGTGGGAGTTTGTTGATAAAACAAGTGCACGCCATCAGCCCAAAGGCACTGTTCCGTGGCCATAAGAACAGTTTCAAACACTGCCATAGGCATGTTTACCGTAGAGAGATTGTCATCAAGTCAATACCCTCCTTTCATCCATTCAGTCAGCCCTTGTCATCAATTATTAACTCATTATGTGGAGTGTCAGATGAGTGGGCGCTGACTGTGGAACAGTTCACCACATACTCGATTGAACCATCAAGCTTCTGAAGTCAATTTCTTTCCATTCGGTTTTAATCTAGTTTTATTTATTTATAGAGCGCAATTTACAATTAGTGTGATCTCAAGGGGCTTACGTGAGCCTGTAGTTGGTGAGACCCCGGAGAATAAGCACATAGGCGATGTTGGCAAGGAGACAATCCCATGTTACAGGAAGACGTCTTAAATGAACCCGACTCAGAAGGGGGGAGGGGGGGGCATCTGTTTAAAGCTGGCCAAGGAAAGAGAAGGCAAAGACTGAGGAGAAGGGGAGAGGGATTGGAACACAGACAGGTAGAACGTGAGTTGATATACACAGCAAATACAGAAATGCAAGTGGAAGCTGGATTGACTAACATACAGTAGGCAGGCACACAGTTCATCAGTTTATGAATGAATCATTGTACATGTCCTCTTGTGGAATTCCTTGGAATAGTGTGTTTTATCTGTCTAGCGAAGGCTGTTGGTTATATAACGACACAAAGAGATTAAATAGTTAACAAATAATGAACTTATTAACTTTTACTATTAAGTCATATTTAAAATGTTAGTACATAATTGAACTATAATATTTTGATAACACATTTCATTTAATTATATTGTAAATTGGGTTTACCTTTGTTTCCCTTACATTGTGTTCAACTAAATAGAGCTTGTCTAATGATACCCCACAGCCCTTGGCCCAGTAGGGGGAGACGTTAGCCAGTGGTGTATAGATCCCAGCTTGCCTTGACATTATTCTACTCTCCCTAAATGCAACTTACTCAAAGCATGGGTTAAACCCTGCAGTGAAAATCCCAAACAAACAAAAAGCTAAACAAAACAAACAACCCAAAAACTAAAAATCCCTTTCCCCCCAGACGTACATCCAGACTGCACCCCTGTCCTGTCTTGATTAAAGTACAGCACTAACATGAGTGTTCGTGAAGCACTGGAGACAACTAATAATCCTGGTCATTATTAGTTGCTGAAGGTGGTAACAGTGATTCTCAGTGTGCCCCTCCTCTCCTCTTGTTAACCTCAGTGTGTGCTTTCTGGTTGTTCTTCCCCTTGATAGTGTGTGAGAAGCAAATTATGTCCATTTTCTTTAAAAAAAATTGTTTGTATGTTACTATGCACATATATGCATTTGCATATATATATGTGTGTGTGTGTGCGTGTGTATATATATACGTATAAGTATATATATAATACACATATATAAATTGATATGTTCTGATTTCCATAAAGTAATAAGAATTGAACATTAATGTGTGATGATTGAAATACGGCAATTCTGTGATAAACGTATACAGTGTATTCCTATGTTGGCCTCTTTCTCTCTTTCTTCTTGATGGATGGTGTCGCCTTGATTAGCACTATTGACGACCCCAAACTCCATCACCGATTGGCCAAAATTCCAAAGCTTCCAAAATGTCCTCAGTTCATCAAGAACAAATAGAGGAGGAGGGTCAAATATAACAACTCACCACTATCTTCTTAAAAATATATATATATAATAATTAGTACAAGATCAGCATTTTCAGTTATTCACTTCTCTTTCAAAAGCTAAATCTTGTTCCAACCCAATTGACGAACTGATGAATTGTGTTAAACTAGACTGCATGGCGAAGAAGTTGCAGCTTAGGGTTTGTAAGACTGTCAGTGTTGAGAGTGCTGTTTTTTTCTCTTGTAGATGGGCATGTATATGCTCATTGTTTGTATATCCCCATCCCTTCCTTACAGCTAAAAGCTCTAACGCAGCCCGACCGCTTCGTTCCGCCTTTACATGGACATGGCAACTGATGTACACATTCACTCCCATCTTTGTCATTCCCTACCTAGTATGTTCATAGGTCCTTCCCCACCCCCACCCCACACCACCAACCTCCTGACCCCCACTTCCCCAAAAATACTTTAGCGATGAGAACATATGTACAGTCATTCATTTCTTCAAAACAAAAAGAACATTTTAATGTCAAGGGGAAAAAAAAAGAAATAATACATTATTTAAAAAGATTTAATAGTCAGATTGTACATATCTGATGCTAAAAAATTGAGCTTACCTATTAAAAACCATGATAGATGTACAGTTTTCATTTTGTAAAAAAACAAAACAAAGTTATTTATCAGAAGAAAAAAGTTAAAACTAAATAACAGAATGGTGAAGTTTATTTTTCATGTCATGGTGTGTGGATGTATGTGTTGTTGCTTCCCAGTACCACCCTGTCAAGCGAGGTCCTTAAAAGTAAACTAAACTACTGCTTAATTACAACTATCTTACAAACTAACCACACTTGTCCAAAAGGCATTCTCACACAACTTTCTTTTGTACATTTTTTTCTTCCTGCCAAAAATCATGCGGGCAATTTGTTGATGTAAGTCAAAAACATCTGGTATGCTTTCTTCCTTTGATGAGTACCTGTTCATTGGCTCTTATTATTTTTTCAAAACTGACTAGTTTTTTTTTTTTATATCCGTAATTACTAACCCTTTTCAATCTGTGCCTTTTTGTTTGCGAATGTTTCCAGGTTTTGCTTTGAGTTTGGTTGTTAACTCTTTTGTTTTGCATTTTCGTTCTGTTACATTGAACTTAATTTTCCTTTCCTTTCCTTGGTAGACATTTGCATTGCCTTGTGGTGCCCTTTGTTTGTGAGCCTTTGCAGTTTGTAAGCTGGACACTATGGCAGACGGGTGGAATAGTATTAATGACCATCTGAATGTTATCAACGTGGCATAATGCTCAATAATACAAATATTACCTTTTAATAATTAAAATCTGATCTAATTGTTAATGCAAGTTACTCATAATTTGATAATCATAATTTATTACTGAACATTCAGGTGTTGTTAAACTGCTTTCTGACCTAATGCCATTGTGGTTTCCACATAAGACCTGTCAAAAGGCAAAAGAATAGGGTCTGTGAGGGAACCTGCTGAATCAGTTTGAGAAGGATATCTAAGGCTAGCTTCATATGTCCAAACACTTTAGTCCAAATGACTGCAGAACTAGGAGCCAGTCTAGTAACCCCTAGGCCTCTTGAGTTCAGAATAGGTTTAGGACTATACGGATGATACCTTCATGAAAATGGCAAAAATGTGGTTACTACGTAGATTTAAGCTTTAATCATGACAAATCAAATAGTAGTGTAAAATATAAATATATTAAATACACTGTAAAATTGACATAATTAAATATAGTGAAATATCTCACAGTGATAAAAATGTCATTTTGTAATTAATTGTTCTAACAGGGCCAGATAGCATGCTTTCTGATGTTATTATTTAGATACAGATAGAGTTACATGTGGCTCCAACTGATAACTCTAGTTTGGGGTTGCAGGGTGATATTAGTTATATTTTGGCACAATTCCTTGCATATCCCTTGAAGCCTTTTGATGCTTAGTTTTCGTTTTTTGAAGAAAAAAAAATCCCTTTCCGCATTATTTTCTGTTTGGACTTTATTTGTGCAGGTGTGTTGACTTTGCATTTGTGTAGAATAGTGTTTTTTGGTCATCATTTATTTTCATATGATTTTGTCATTTTTACTTTGCTTTGATCTTTCCGTGTGGTGTGTTTCATGGTGTGGACTGTTGTGTAAAGTTTGGCTGTCCTCTAACACCTCTCTGTCTGGTTGTCTCTCTCTTTCACAGGAGGGGAGTTAGTCATCCCCATTCTAGTAGAGGATCCCTTAGATTTCCCTCCTGTTTCCACCCGTGCTCCCTACATCCCCCTCCCCCCAACCCTACGCCCCGTCCTCACCATTATCGAGACCACCAAAGAGTCCCTGTCCATTCCCACTGAGGCGGGGGTACCTTGCTTGTCGGACCGAGGCAGCGATGATTGTGATGATGATGATGGTGATGATGATGGTGGTGATGGCTTGGTGATATCGGGGTTTGGCTCTGGGGAGGCGTTTGATTCCAGCCTACCCCCGACTGACGATGAAGATTTTTACACCACATTCTCCCTGGTAACAGATAAGATCTTGACAACATCGGCCTATGATGGCGGCTACAAAGCACACGCACCCAAGTGGGAGGCCAAGGACTTTAGGCCTAGCGTGGCTCCCGAGGTGGGCAGGACTACGGCCGTGCCCCCTGCGCTGCCCAACCTCCGGAGCACGGTGGCACCGGCGGCACCGACCGCGCCCGGGTCCGCCACGTTGCCCGAGATGCCGCCCAAAATCCCCGCCGGCAAAATGAACAACCGCGAGGTCAAACCCCCGCCGCAGCCAGACATAGTCCTGCTCCCGCTGCCCACGTCCTACGACACCGACGGCACCAAGCCCCGCGGCCCGCTCATCACCTCACCCATACTCCGCAACGTGCCCAACCCTCTGCCCACCATGCCAGGCATCCAGCGGGTGCCCGCGGGCGCCTCGGAGGTCATCCGCGAGTCCAGCAGCACCACGGGCATGGTGGTGGGCATCGTGTCGGCCGCCGCCCTCTGCATCCTCATCCTCCTCTACGCCATGTACAAGTACCGCAACCGGGACGAGGGCTCGTACCAGGTGGACGAGACGCGGAACTACATCAGCAACTCTGCGCAGACCAACGGAGCGGTGGTAAAGGACAAACCGCCCAATGCCAAGGGTGCCAGCAGCAAGAGACCGAAAGACAAGGACAAGGAGTACTATGTATAAAAAAAAAACTAATAAATATCTCAACAGTGAACAAAAAGAGCAGTGTGGTGAAAGAAAACAAAAAGATGGAACTAAAACCTGAGAACAATAGCAGTACCGCTTTGGGGAACTAGGATTTCAAAATAAAAGCCCACTGATGAACTCCTGAAACTGGTGAGTCGCTGAACAATGAAGTTCTGAGATTTCAAGCACACTTACTATGGTAAGCATATGGAGAAGGCGAATAGGCACATTCGGGACCTTTGTTACCTGTTACCGGTCGGTTGGTCTGGTCGCAGAAGTTGGCAGTGTAAAATATCTCATTGTTACATCGTTTATCCCCGAGTGACACTCAAGAGATCTCTGATCATTGGGGTCAAAAGAAACAACAGCAACGGACCACATAAAAAAAAAGAAAAGTAAAAAAAAAGTAAAAAAAAAAAAAAAAAACCTTGTCCATTGTAACTCTGTAAAGTACAACAATGATCATCAGCCATTTTGGGCATGCATGTAAAATGTGTGTGATACAATGCTGGCGTCTTTTGCAGAGAGGAAAGAACGCATAAAGGATTAGAACTGATGTTAAACAAAAATGCAAAGTGAGCACAATTTGCCATGTGAAAAAAAGCTCAATTCCCATTGGAGAAGAATATGAAGAATAAGATGCAGAGTGCGATGATCGAGTTGTCGCACTCATTATGTTTTTTTTTTCAGTTTTTTAGTTTTTGTGTCTTGTTTTCACTCATACAAAAATATACTGATATATTTTGATGGGAAGAGACTGTATACGGTCATGACACAACAGTGCTCAAATGAAGTATCAGCTATGTATCAGCTTGTCAGATCTCTTTCGTTATTCTCTTTCTATTTTGTTGCAGGACTAAGGGGTCACTTTCTTTCCACTGTTCAAGAGAAAGGCTAAGGCAGCCACAAAATGGCACCCAAATTGATTTGTTATCAGATATGCCAGGTCAGATCCATCACAGAAAGAGGTTTTTTGGGGGGTTTATTTAGGGGAAGGTGACATTTTTTTTGTATGTGTATTTTTTTTAAAGCACTCGTCTCTGTAACATTCCGTATTGCGTCACCCCCCCACCCGTCGTTCTGGAGCTGCTGCGACTGAAACTATATCATTGTGTCTGTAGGAGGGCTGAAACATCAATGTCAAATCAATACCACGGACGGAAAAAAGTGTGAAATTCATGTTGTCACAGTCAACTGTGTCAAACAACAGATATGTTTACATATTTTATTACATTATTGCCGTTGTACTTTGTAGGTCAATACTGTACATAACATTTGCGTTTTATTGTTTTTTTTTTAATTTCTCTGTACAGAAAGAACATCGGGCCTAATTTATCAGTGTAGTCCAGGACATTTTTTTTTTTTTAATTTTGGTGTGAGATCAGACTCAAGCAAGCACTGCATATGGATTTTTTTTTTTTTTTGTAAAGAGCGGTGAAATGTTGTTAGGTTAGCAATCTAGTCTTTCTGGACGGTGTTTCTAGTCGCATGAATATTTGACTACTGGAAGCTGTCAATTATTAGAACAACGCGCTCCTAGGTTGTACCACAGCCTACGTATCATTTGTTACTTTATTGTTATTTATTTTTTTATTTAAATAAAAAAGGGGGTGAAGAAAAATTTCAATAATAAAGATGGACTATGATGGAGTTGGTTGCAGAGTGCCGATGCGTTTACTGAGGTATAGGATGATTTGTTCGGTGTCTGTCCATGTTCTGTCCTGTCCACTGTACGTGCTTTCTTTTGCTTCTCTCATGGTCTACTTTTATTGTGCAGTTCTTCTTCTTTGGTTGTTCATTTTTTAACTGTTCGTGGTGGCAAATATGTGGGATTTCATTTTTTAGTCATTGAATTGTTTTCTGTTCATGTCACATTTTTGAAGAAAACTCAAAATCAGTGTATACATTCATTTTGATTGTGTTGATGTTCTTTTTTTTAATTATTATTCATCCATTATTGTTTTCCCTTCTTTTGATTTTAAGTTACATCCAGCAATAAAATGTTCTCCCAAAGTTTTCACAAAGTTAGCGTATAATGGTTGTGGTTCGTTCGGTTCTGCACAGTGCAAACTTTAACCCACATCCACGTAGAGCAGATCACAAAAAAGAATAAAATAATAATAATAATTACAAAACAGCAGGTCGACCTAAACTAGTATTCTTTGTTCTTTGATAATGAAACCCCTACTTTGACGCCGAGGTGGTTTCTAAAGAGAGGTATTTGGCGTAAGCAGAGGAACTGAGTCAGTGAGACCTGATCATTGAACCAAACTTAATCTGCCCCAAGCCCCATGTGACTGCACACTGCACACTGAACACTGTTTGTTTTGCAGAGTAATACGGTCTTACTGAATGCACAACAGTCTGCATAATGTTTGGTCTCCTTAGTGCCTGTGTGTGTGTGTGTGTGTGTGTGTGTGTGTTTGTGTGTGTGGGTGTGCGAGTGCATAATGTGCCTTTGGACTCTTTAGTGCTGGGTAGTGGAGGTTTGGGCCTCTGACTGATGGCCTCTGAGATGGGGAAACAGCAAGGAGATCTGGCTTGGCAGAGTATGGCACATCTGTGTAAGAATTCAGGGACATTAGGCTGGCTCAGTCGTATAGCTAGGTTATTTGTGTGTGTGTGTTGAAGCGGTCCTCAACCAACCTCATTTTGACACCAATCTTGTTCCGAACAAATGGTCTACAGAGCGTTGGGCGATTTCTCCTGTGCTGGCTGGCCAGGAGAAGCCTTGGAGCCTATTCAGGCTGCACGGTAATCAAATGGGAAAGCAATCATCCGTGACACCCACGTCAGCAGCGGAGGAGTACAGAACAACATTCCTTTTTTCCAACACACACCTCCCTCCCCCTCCACACACACAAACACAAACTGAGGTATTGAGCTCACTGTAAATTCTCTGGGAGGATCACTATCGAATTTCAAATAAGAACAGCCTGTTTGATGTTGCTGGCTCGACAAACAGAAGAGAAAGATTGCTATCGATGAGAGATGTTTAACAGGAATTCAATTCGCCATTCGTCAATATTTTTTGAGTTATGTAGAGACCCAGCTGTCCCCTGCAGCCAGGAGTGGAGTTGGTAAGTGTTCCGTAACTCACATGCAGTCTCCACAATTAAGCAATATATTACGAGTGGCGCAGGCAACAACACCCGTGGGATTATCCCTTACCTACCCCACTCCCACTCGTGCTATATTGCTTTTATAAAACAATTCTAGAGTCAACCAATTAACATTTCAACACAAAGTTATTGATTCAAACATTTTTTATTTCGCCATTGTTTCTCCGCAACAAAAAATAGTTCCATTGTCAACGTCTTGGTTTGGAATTAAAAGAATTTTGAATTAACGGTTATCATCAATGCACTATAGAATGTTTCATCGTGGAGTGATTTATTATTAGCTGTGAAAAGTCCCCGTTGGGTTGTTCTGGGATAATCCAACACATGGAACGTAACTCGTCCAATCAGAAACAGCTAAATAACGCGATAGAACCCAATTATTTTATAATCACACTTATACGACGCCTCAGCGCATGCCCACCGCTTCACTCACCAGAGAATTAGAATTTATTGATTAGATTGTGCGTGTATGAACTGAATCAATGAGCTCAGCCAAAAAAGTGTCCTACTCTACTCTACTCTTCATCGAGCCTGTGACAATATTGTAATTAGCTCCAGAGATGTAGCCAAAGCACTGGGCACCAGCTGGGGCGCTGATCCCACCTTTAAACCCACATCTGGCCAGAGGACGGCGGGGACACAGAGCGTGGCTGACACTCATGAGATGTGACGGGTAAAATATGAGGCAATCTGACCCGCGCTGACCACAGAAAGGCCACAGACCTCCAACACAGCCAGGGTGCATGATGTCTGCACGGATGATTATATGAGTCAGAGAAACAGAAAGAGAGAGGGAGGGAGCAACTAAAAGAAAAAAGCATGGAGGGAAAATACCAAAAAGACCGATGGTCAACAACATGTTTTTGCCCCCAAAAAAATTGCCAGTATATGCTGCACAGCTTTTCATACATCTGAGAGGAAAACACACATCACTTCCACTAGTCCCAACATGACAGAACTGTCACTGCTGCTGTGGCCTGTGTGCATCAGTCTGTTTCTAAACAAGCCCCCAAAAATCCCCTCTCTGCAAATATGCCTGCCTCGCAGCCAGCCCTTTGAATTCCTGCGACTTGAAAGCGGCGTTCAGCTGATGGAGGCTGTTTCCAGGAGGGCTGCAGCAGAACAGAACAGAACAGAACTACAGAACAGCACAGCACAGCACAGTACAGCAACCTCTGGCAACAGACTCTTGCATGCTGAGGCCACAGTGCCCCCTTATGCTGTAGTGACAGACTGGAGCAGGCAGGCAGGCAGGCAGGCAGGCAGCAGTGGCACTGCAGAGTTGGCTGGAGCTCAGGGGAACTGGAGGCGTTGAGAGAGGTCTGAAAGTGATGCTAGAGAGGAGATTGAAGACAAGCCAGCTCAACTCGGTCGGAAAGTTCCAGAGTGTTTTTATGGTTGGATAAAGGCGTTGTGGCTCGTTAGGATGTTGCATCACACAGGGGGACCCCTACCCTAGATAAGTGTCTCACATTTACATCCAAATAGAAGAGTAAAGAATACAGACAGACAGACAGGTCGAACTGAGGTGAGGTTGCTTCAAGAATGCACACACACAAACAAACAATACAATTTGATCTCCAGCTCCTGCTTTCCAACAGCACGTGGCCAGAGAGAGCGAGAGAGCAACCAAGAGAAAGAGAGAGATGGAGAGAGAAAAGCAACCAAGAGAAAGAGAGAGATGGAGAGAGAGAGAGAGATGGAGAGAGGAAAGCAGCAAGACAAAAAGAGAGATGTGGAGGGAAAGATATGGAGAGAGAAAGAGAGATGGAGAGAGAAAAAGAGATGGAGAGAGAAAAGCAGCAAGAGAAAGAGAGAGATGGAGAGAGAGAGATGGAGAGAGGAAAGCAGCAAGAGAAAGAGAGAGATGGAGAGAGAAAGAGAGATGGAGAGAGAAAAAGAGAGATGGAGAGAGAAAAGCAGCAGCATGCCAAACACTCTTCTCTGTGACGGTGTAACGGTGCAGGGCTGTGCTGGCGCTGACAGTGATGTATTCTGTCGAGCGGGGGCGGCTGCGTAATTTGATTCAACAGGAATCCCAATGAATCCAGAGCGCCTGGAAGCGGCACGCTTTCCCTCGGCTCCGCCACGGTCCCAGTTCATGCTCTATGCAAGCCAACCAGGCAGGGAGGGAGGAAGGAAGGAAGGGACAGGCAACACAACAACAGCTGGCTGACAGAGACGATAGACTATCTCTAGTCTTCTCCTAAGCAAGGCACACACTAAAGGGCTGGCCGCTGTCATAGAGGAAAGCCATGGACCAGCTGAGAGAGTAACAATAGGACCTGGCTCCCGCCTCCATCAGGAGAGATACAGTCAGTCGATGAGCATGATTGTGAGGTCACTGACGCAAGACATCCGTAGTTCAAATCCCAGGTGTTCATCCGTGGGGTATTCTTGTCATTTTATTTAGAGCAGAGGAAATACTAATAACACTGTCCAAAAGTCTTTAAAACGCTAGATCAAAAAGGGCATTTGTGTTAACTGAACTTATTTTATATTATCACACGCCTCACAGGCTTCAGAACTGAGACACTGAGGCAAGGTGATGATGTTTATGATTAAGAATTTATTTCAAAACAACTTTGTTATTTTTTTTTTCATTTTGTTGACGTTTACCAAAAAAAGTATAAAATACAGTGACTGTCATGGCTAAAAAATATTTAGATTTAAAAAAAGAACTCATTTCACAGTGTTGTTTTGAGGGCATTAGGATGTAAAATGTATAAAAAAAAAATGATGTTCTTTTCAACTACGAGCTTGCATACTTACAAAGGCACCACTGTTTGAAATGACAGCCCAGCCTTCAAACAACTGGCCTTGCTTCAACAGATATGACATACGGGTCCAGGAAATTGTAAACACTTTTTTTTTTTTTTTCTCAAAACGATTAGGTGCTGGAAGCTTTTAAAAGAAATTACCTAAAGTCCGTATAAACCTTGGCATTAAATAATTTGTGACGGACATTAATACACAGTGGAATTAAGAAACCCCATCTTACTGACGCCATTATAAAAACCTTCACAGAAGAGAAGGAGCTGGTAATTGATTTTTTTTTTTTTTAAACACATGTTCATAAAAATAGTCCTCTAATGGTTCCATCTCGAAATGCACTTTACCCTGCTTTCTGTTCCGCTGATTGGCCTGAGCGGCCGCTGCCGTGGAGGTAGTCATGGTAGCGCCGAGGAGTAAAGTGGGTAATGGCGATGGCCTTCATGGTTTCTACGGGGGAGGCGTGCTGAGAGGCCACCGGGAGACGCAATCAAGCCCGAGTTGGAACGCCAACGTCAGGCTGTGTCACACGCCGCCCCTCTGCGGGACGGGGCTGATGAGGGAGGCGTCACTGGCCAGGAGAGCGGAGTCCAGCTCAGGGGAACCTAACCGGCGGGGCGGTGCTGCTGCTGAGAGAAAAGGGGTCCAGAAGGCGTCCAAGAAATGACATGTTTGAAGCTGTTTAAGAGCCCCATTACAAGCACTCGGACATCGAGGGCCAATTAGCGCTGGAGCATTTACCCGGTCCAAAGATTGTAAGCACTATGCAAAAGTTTTCTGCTGCCAATTTTACACTTATGCAGCACTTACCAGGTATGACATTAGTGTGCCAAAAAACTAAACAGAAAAACTTTCCAACTTTTCTATCGTCACAAAAGGTGCAAACCTCCCCCAAGTGCATTTATTAGGCACTAATCTGTGCAAGGGTGAAGTGTGGGGGGAGGCAAACAGAAAAAAGAAAAGTACAACCTACTCTTTCTGTTGAGCTCTGAACAAATAAGGTCAAGGCTAAAGTGTGTGTGTGTGTGTGTGTGACACTGGACTCACAGGAGATGAGGGTGCTGGACAGGAAGCTCCCGTGCTCTCGGAGGGAGGAGGAGAGGCCAGCCAGATGAAGACTCCGGGATGTAGCATCCAGCTTCTCCCCCTGGCAATAAGAATAATAATAATAGTAAAAATTTAAAAATAAATACTCAAAAACTACCATCAACCTCTAGCAATGCTCCAGAGAATTGCACAAGCAGCACATTAATGTTAATCTACCTTCGGCCTATTAGGTACAGGGGGCGGGACTCAAAGAGAGTGTGGTGCGTGTCGACTGTTAGCCCACACTTCTGACATTCTCCGGGTTGGTAAGGTTTCTATTTGGTGAAAGGTTTGATTGGAAGTGTGTTTTGTGGGTGAAGAAAGTGAGCTCGACAGCCCATTTCCACTCTGTTTGTTTTCGTAGCGTACGCCTCGGTAGGAGGTTGCTATTAGGCTAATGCAATCAACACTTAAATGTGCGACGCCCGAGAGACCACAGAGGCTTTGAGAAAACCAGCGTAGGCCATGAGGGAGAAATTGCTTACCGGCTGCAATCAGCGGCAAAACACTGCAATGATGGGGCCGTTAGGAATCACAAAAGCTTCTCCTTCTCTCTTCCTCAATCTAAACACTCTCATTCGCCCTCTTGAAAATGAATGATTTAGTTTCTGTTTTATTGAGGTCTGAATTGTATTGATGTGGCTTTGTGTGTGTGCGTGTGTGGGCTGTGTGTGTGTGTGCGTTCGTGTGTGTGTGTGTGTGTGTGTGTGTGTGTGTGTGTAAGCCGCCTTACCCTGTACTCCTGGATTTTGCGTTTGGACTCCTCCAGCCGGTGCTGCAGGTCTCCCACGATCTCTTTGTATTTGCTGTAGCGCTGCTCCACCGCCTCCCTCTGTCGCTGAGACTCCTGCCCCAGACACAACACACACAACATACACACAACACACACAACACACACTCCGCCGCTGTGAGCTCGGCCTCGCGCAGAAAACAAATAAATCAAACGGTTCTCAGAGAAGCAGATAAAGGAGCTCCCCCCACCTCCAGGTCCTTGAAGTTCTCCATCAGGGTGGGCTTGTCGGGCACAGACTCCAGGTGATCCAGGGCCAGACGGGTGCTCTAGAGGAGAACACTGGTTAGTCTCCTCTCTCTCTCTCTCTCTCTCTCTCTCTCTCTCTCTCTCTCTCTCTCTCTCTCTCTCTCTCTCTCTCTCTCTCTCTCTCTCTCTCTCTCTCTCTCTCTCTCTCTCTCTCTCTCTCTCTCTCTCTCTCTCTCTCTCTCTCTCTCTCTCTCTCTCTCTCTCTCTCTCTCTCTCTCTCTCTCTCTCTCTCTCTCTCTCTCTCTCTCTCTCTCTCTCTCTCTCTCTCTCTCTCTGCTGAACAAACCTCTTTATTCCACTTTACACTGTTATAATAATGCACTGAATGATAAATTATACTTTATACTTCACTTTATACTTCACTCAAGTACACACAATTGCATCATATAACAACATGTACTAACATTCAAAAGTATAATTAAGTATTAAGCACAAGTGACTAAGAACACACAAAGTGTGAAAGTGTTGAACGCGGCCACAGTCTTGCCTGGGCATCCCACAGGAGTACAGGGGGTCAATACTGGGTGCCAGTTTGTTGTTGCAGTAAGCAAAAAAGATTTGAATTGATGGAGTCCTAACTAAAGGCCAGGAGTGCTCCCGGAGCTAATTGAATGCGCGCCAGTGAGCCGTGGCACATAATTGTGATGGATAGTGGGAATTTCGAATAGCTGTTTTTTTTCCCCCTGTCACATAAACACTCGAGTCAATGTAGGCCGTCAATTCACATAACAGATGTGCCTCTACCACCCCAGTGAGTAATCGTTATGTATTAAGGAGTGCTTATCCTCAAATGATCATGTATAGTGCTCCAAGCAAATATGACATCTCTTGTTCCGCCATTAAAGCTATCTTCGGTGAACCAACATCTCTCACACTCTGACTTCATTAAATAGTAATGTGCTCACCATAAAAAGACTATGAAAATTACCTTAGAAACATACACGCTACCATTAAAAATGATCTGTGCTCTCAAGGTAATGGATACATTTACTTCAGACACATAAATCACTAAGCCCACCATCTTGTAAGGGTATGGGAGCTAAGCTCAGGGCACTAAAATCACTGGCACTTTTATATGGCCCTTTACATGCTGGACTGATGCAATGTATAAAGCCAGTTCCTAAAATCGTCTGATTTTTTTTTTTTAATTTTTACTAAAAAGTTACTTACCATCTCCAAATCCAAGATTCTATCCTGTGGATACCGAGAGAGAGAGAGAGAGAACGAGAGAGCAACATATTTATAAATACAAATATGAAAAAACAAGCCCACTTACACAACTAACATGAAACAATCACCTGAGAACAGAGAACATCGACCAGCACAGACACCATCCTCCAAAGCTGTCCCGAGATGGTGATGCCCTGTCATCGGTGTTCCTCATCTATCAATCAAAGGGGGCTTCTGGGAGAGATGCTACCCCTCCCCCCTCCCCCTGGCGCCGCTGCACACATCATTACACTGGCTGCTCACTGCTGGAGGCCTGTGTCTGCTGCCTGGCTGTCTAAGACGACTCATTAATATAGTTGTGAAGAGCCAGGTGCCGCCACAGATGCATGTGCAGGTAGGGCGTCGTATCTAGCGCTGCAGCGTGGACACAACACTGGCTTTCACCATAGGACATGTCTGTACAGGTAGGGGGCGCTGCAGCGTGGACACAACATTAGCTTTCACCATAGGACATGTCTGTGCAGGTAGGGGGCGCTGCAGCGTGGACACAACATTAGCTTTCACCATAGGACATGTCTGTGCAGGTAGGGGGCGCTGCAGCGTGGACACAACATTAGCTTTCACAAGAGGAGACGTCTGTACAGGTAGGGGGCGCTGCAGCGTGGACACAACATTAGCTTTCACAAGAGGACATGTCTGTACAGGTAGGGGGCGCTGCAGCGTGGACACAACATTAGCTTTCACAAGAGGAAGTGTCTGTGCAGGTAGGGGGCGCTGCAGCGTGGACACAACATTAGCTTTCACAAGAGGAAGTGTCTGTGCAGGTAGGGGGCGCTGCAGCGTGGACACAACATTAGCTTTCACAAGAGGAAGTGTCTGTGCAGGTAGGGGGCGCTGCAGCGTGGACACAACATTAGCTTTCACAAGAGGAAGTGTCTGTGCAGGTAGGGGGCGCTGCAGCATGGACACAACATTAGCTTTCACAAGAGGACATGTCTGTACAGGTAGGGGGCGCTGCAGCGTGGACACAACATTAGCTTTCACAAGAGGAAGTGTCTGTGCAGGTAGGGGGCGCTGCAGCATGGACACAACATTAGCTTTGAAGGGGAAAAACAACGAAACTTTGCGATTCGACGTCATTTAGATCGTCATGTGCGGTGACAGCGCTGGCTCTAACAGACCCTCCTCATGAAGCTTCACGAAGAGAGCGGGCTCTCAAACACAGAATTCGTACACATTATTCTACATTCAACCACCATGTGCTTCAGAATGAATCTACTGCAGGTGTGTATGTGTGTTTGGTGTATGTTGAGACACACGTGTGTGTGTGTGTGTGTGTGTGTGTGTGTGTGTGTGTGTGTGTGTATGTATGTATGTATGTGTGTGTGTGTGTGTGTGTGTGTGTGTGTGTGTGTGTGTGTGTGTGTGTGTGTGTGTGTGTGTGTGTGTGTGTGTGTGTGTTGAGGCCCAAGCGTGGAGGGTGGGCGTGTGGAGGCACTGAGCGAGGGCAGAGTGTGTGATGTAGCCCCGGCTGAGGGGGGGGGATGGGGGGGGGGGCACACTGACCTGCAGGCTCCTCATCTCCTCGTCCTTCATGCAGTTCCTCTCCTGCAGACCTGCACACAGCAGAGCACAACAACATCAGCTGAGTGTGTGTGTGTGTGTGTGTGTGTGTGTGTGTGTGTGTGTGTGTGTGTGTCTGTGTGTCTGTGTGTCTGTGTGTGTCTGTGTGTGTGTGTGTGTGTGTGTGAGTGTGTGAGTGAGTGAGTGAGTGAGTGAGTGAGTGAGTGAGTGAGTGAGTGAGTGAGTGAGTGAGTGAGTGAGTGAGTGAGTGAGTGAGTGAGTGAGTGAGTGAGTGAGTGAGTGAGTGTGTGTGTGTGTGTGTGTGTGTGCGTGCGTTTAGGCACAAGCTTTACATGAATGTGTGTATATTCTCTCTTCTGTTGACGCATTAGGAATAAAGCAGGGTAGAGCGTGTGTGTAATGAAGTGTTTATACCACCAGTACTGAGCTATACCTCATCTCCTAGAGATCTGGTACATTAAATATGCATACTGATAGATGAGCATGTCCGCACTTTGTTCTAAACTATTCCTTTACAGTGTAAAGATCACCGGGCGCGTCGAAGACTGAGTGGGGCGCTAACACACAAAGCTGAGCTCACTACTTCAAAGCTACGTCTCTGGAGTGCTTTTGACACCTGCAGACAGAATATGGCTCTTTGTGGACCTCCGCAGGCCGTGCTGTTTGATCTGCTGTGAGAGCACTGGTCAGCTCGCTCCCCTCTGATGGTAGCCCGCTGGGCCGCGCCACCCTGGGTCAGCTAGTCAAGCGACGCCTTTAATCCCAAATCCCATCCCTCGGCCTTCACCAGAGAAGGGGGACACGAGGGCTCAACAGAGAGACACTCCTCTGGCCCTGACAGACCACCGTAATATAAAAGACACCGGGGCCCTGATTTCAGCCAACGATCAAAGCAGCGCACAGTCTGCTAGGCATGAACCAAAGCTATGGTGTGGTGTGTGGGAGCCTTGTGTGTGTGTGTGTGTGTGTGTGTGTGTACAGAGCACAGTCTGCTAGGCATGAACTAAAGCTATGGTGTGATGTGGTGTGTGTGTGTGTGTGTATACAGAGCACAGTCTGCTAGGCATGAACTAAAGCTATGGTGTGATGTGGTGTGTGTGTGTGTGTGTGTGTACAGAGCACAGTCTGCTAGGCATGAACTAAAGCTATGGTGTGGTGTGTGTGCGCTATGCTATGGTATGCTAAGCTATGGTATGCTAAGCTATGGTGTGATGTGAGGGAGCATTGCGCTGACCCACTCATGTTTACGCTTAGGATCTTGCTGGTGGCATTAAATTAGCTAAATGATTTTGCCTAGTTATTAAATTAACTGCAGTTCATGCGCGGCAGACTTTGCCTGTTGCTTTGCTCACTGCCCGTCAGTGAAATTAGGGCTCATGGCCAGAGAGAGAGTCGACTTCACAGGCTGAGATCGAGTCGACTTCACAGGCTGAGATCGAGTCGACTTCACAGGCTGAGATCGAGTCGACTTCACAGGCTGAGATCGAGTCGACTTCACAGGCTGAGATCGAGTCGACTTCACAGGCTGAGATCGAGTCGACTTCACAGGCTGAGATCGAGTCGACTTCACAGGTTTTATAAAACTACAGTGTGCACCATGACACAACTGGGTGTTTGTTTGTTTTTTCTACCGTGTGGTTTGAATGGAACATGGCTTTTCACACGGCCACCTAGTCAGGGGAACAAAATCTGTCTGATTTTATCAGCCTGTGTCCTTTCCTTGCAGAGGAGCGGGGGCTGATGACACGAGAGGCTCAGCTGTGATACGGGACGGGCGGCATTGGGAGGAGGGCTCGGGGAGAGATGAGGACACGGAGATAAGAGGGGCCAGTTCTCAGCTCTTCTCCCGTTTCTCATTTGTTACAACAGAGAGGCAGGAGGGAGTTATGAGATGAAACTGATGGTCCTATTGATTATCTCTCCTCTTCTGATTGCAAGAGGGTTTGGTGTGTGTGTGTGTGTGTGTGTGTGTGTGTGTGTAACCGTGCAGATGGGGGCATACGGGAGCAGATTGTCACTGATAAGAGTGTGGTGAGCAGGAATCCTCAATCAGATGGTGTGTGTGTGTGTGTGTGTGTGTGTGTGTGTGTGTGTGTGTGTGTGTGTGTGTTTGATAGGGTAGAGTTTCACCACAGGATGCTGAGGGGCTGGCATGGTAAACGGTCAGGGAACAGTGTGAAGTCTCCCACACACACACACACCATACATCATTTCTCTGGGTGTCTGAGATCAATTTATTGTGTATTCAACTTCTGCACTTCCTTTACAAACT
>NC_137921.1:70275230-70287730 GCF_963457725.1 Sprattus sprattus | reverse complement strand
GCGCACTCACTGAAGGATGGAGGGAGAGAGAGAGAGAGAAAGACAGAAAGAAAGAGAGAGACAGACATGGAGCAGGAGAGAGAGAGAGAGAGACAGAAAGAAAGAAAGAGAGAGACAGACATGGAGCAGGAGAGAGAGAGAGAGAGAGAGAGCTTTAATTGTTTGGAAGATGATCTCTTCTCCTCTTCCTCTGTGCTGTGGTGATTATCTGCAAGTTCTCTGTGCTTTGATGTGTCTTTGGAATGCACAGGCAGAAAATCATTACCCATACAGTGTGAATAACATTAAAACGGCAGAACTGATCTTTGAAACGTGCTGTGAATGGAAACATCTTAGCAGCCGTGGAGACACGTTTATCACACACCAGAGAAAGTCTACACACACACACACACACACACACACACACACACACACACACACACACACATACAATAACACAATACAGGTTGTTATGGGTGCAATGCCCAGGGAACACACACACTAATTAAAGTGGCAGAGCTGCAGTACCTTAGTCTCAGCCAGCCAGCGGTGAGGATCCTTCTGCAGCCCTGGGCTCTGGGTGATGGCCTGGAAACAGAGACAAGAGCAGGAGTGTGCGTGAGCGATTGGTAATGCCTGGCCTGGAAACAGAGACGAGAGCAGGAGTGTGCATGAGCGATTGGTAATGCCTGGCCTGGAAACAGAGACAAGAGCAGGAGTGTGCATGAGCGATTGGTAATGCCTGTGTTGAAAACAGAGACACGAGCAGGAGTGTGCGTGAGCGATTGGTAATGCCTGGCCTGGAAACAGAGACAAGAGCAGGAGTGTGCGTGAGCGATTGGTAATGCCTGGCCTGGAAACAGAGACAAGAGCAGGAGTGTGCATGAGCGATTGGTAATGCCTGGCCTGAAACAGAGACAAGAGCAGGAGTGTGACTGAGCGATTGGTAATGCCTGTGTTGAAAACAGAGACAAGAGCAGGAGTGTGCATGAGCGATTGGTAATGCCTGGCCTGAAAACAGAGACAAGAGCAGGAGTGTGCATGAGCGATTGGTAATGCCTGGCCTGAAACAGAGACAAGAGCAGGAGTGTGCATGAGCGATTGGTAATGCCTGTGTTGAAAACAGAGACAAGAGCAGGAGTGTGCAGGAGCGATTGGTAATGCCTGTGTTGAAAACAGAGACAAGAGCAGGAGTGTGCATGAGCGATTGGTAATGCCTGTGTTGACTTCACAAGTTGAGCATGATGTCTCTTTATGCTGTGAGTAGTACGATTGGGGGAGGGGAAACAGTGCTTTTGAAAAAGCCATCATTGTGTGTGTGTGTGTGTGTGTGTGTGTGTGTAAAAACCCAGGAGTTCAGAGCCGATCGCATCCTAAACACAACAAACGCTCAGTCAGTGTGCGACTGTGCGTATGAGTCATGACAAAAAAAAGAGTAACAAAACAAAGCAAGAAAAAAAAAAGAGAAAGGGGGAAGAAAGATAGAAGAACATCAAGGTGAGTGGAAGTATCTGACAGCTCTCTCTTTCTCCCCCTCTCTCCCTCTCCACCCCCCCCCCCTCTCTCGCTGTCATGATGAATAAACATCTGCAACTGGGGCGCCATGGCGCGTTCCTCCGAATGCTGACACAATCCCGGCACGTTGACACGAGATGGTGGGTTGTTTCGTCTGCCTGGGAGGGGAGATGAGAGGAGAGGAGAGGAGAGGAGGGGAGAGGAGAGGAGAGGAGAGGAGAGGAGAGGAGAGGAGGGGAGGGGAGGGGAGGGGAGGGGAGGGGAGAGGAGAGGAGAGAAGAGAAGAGGAGAGGAGAGGAGCCAGAGGAAGAGCAGTCAGAGACGGTGCTACTGCTGCCACTGGTGCTGCTGCTGTCGACAGCCGAGCGAATCACAGGGAGGAAAATGACAGAGGAATACACCACACACCACACCACACACACTTAAAAACAACGCTTGGAACCACTGTCAATGACAGAGGAATACACCACACACCACACCACATCACACACACTTAAAAACAACACTTGGAACCACTGTCAATGACAGAGGAATACACCACACACCACATCACACACACTTAAAAACAACACTTGTAACCACTGGTTCTCCGAGGGAGATGAGCGAGATTATCTCACTCTGGGACACGCCCCTTGCGTTTGTAATTCGCTGAAGGCCCAATTCAGTCACGCCTAAAGGCCTAATTTGACCTGATAAAAAACGTACTGCACAGATCCAATACCTCTCATTCCAGATACCAGCTGTTTGTCGCGGAAGGCATGAGGGGCACACTGGTGAGACGTCTCACTCATCTCCCTCCGAGAGTCGGGGTTACAACCATAACGTCCTCGTTCAGTCAACCTGCTCAACATCTCACTCATCTCCCTCAGAGAGTCAGGGTTACAACCATAACGTCCTCGTTCAGTCAACCTGCTCAACATCTCACTCATCTCCCTCAGAGAGTCGGGGTTACAACCATAACGTCCTCGTTCAGTCAACCTGCTCAACATCTCACTCATCCAGGAGTCAAAACCTAACGGATGTGTTTGGGGCTGTCCAGCGTGGCGCACACAGCCCCTGCTCCCTAGTGGAGACAATGGGCCCTCTGCTTCTGTTAGCCATGGAGATCGCTTCCACAAGCCAATAAGACAGCCTTGGTTTGGAGAAACTCTGACCCCGCATCTGATTGGCAAAACGAACGAATCACTTGCTGATCACTTCCCCTACAAGCCCTGCTCCTGTCCCTGGTCCACAGGTGAACAGCTGCACAGATGCTGTGGTACTTAGAGACCTGGTCCTGTCCCTGGTCCACAGGTGAACAGCTGCACAGATGCTGTGGTACTTAGAGACCTGGTCCTGTCCCTGGTCCACAGGTGAACAGCTGCACTGATGCTGTGGTACTTAGAGACCTGGTCCTGTCCCTGGTCCACAGGTGAACAGCTGCACAGATGCTGTGGTACTTAGAGACCTGGTCCTGTCCCTGGTCCACAGGTGAACAGCTGCACAGATGCTGTGGTACTTAGAGACCTGGTCCTGTCCCTGGTCCTGTCCCTGTCCCTGCTCCTGTCCCTGGTCCTGTCCCTGGTCCTGTCCCTGGTCCTGTCCCTGGTCCTGTCCCTGGTCCTGTCCCTGGTCCTGTCCCTGGTCCTGGTCCTGTCCCTGGTCCTATCCCTGTCCCTGGTCCTGTCCCTGGTCCTGTCCCTGGTCCTGTCCCTGTCCCTGTCCCTGTCCCTGTCCCTGGTCCTGTCCCTGGTCCTGTCCCTGGTCCTGTCCCTGGTCCTGTCCCTGGTCCTGGTCCTGCTCCTGTCCCTGGTCCTGTCCCTGGTCCTGTCCCTGGTCCACAGGTGAACAGCTGCACAGATGCTGTGGTTCTTAGAGACCTGGTCCTGTCCCTGGTCCACAGGTGAACAGCTGCACAGATGCTGTGGTACTTAGAGACCTGGTCCTGTCCCTGCTCCTGTCCCTGCTCCTGTCCCTGGTCCTGTCCCTGGTCCTGCTCCTGTCCCTGGTCCTGTCCCTGCTCCTGTCCCTGGTCCTGTCCCTGGTCCTGTCCCTGGTCCTGGTCCTGTCCCTGGTCCTGTCCCTGGTCCTGTCCCTGGTCCTGCTCCTGTCCCTGGTCCTGTCCCTGGTCCTGTCCCTGGTCCTGTCCCTGGTCCTGGTCCTGTCCCTGGTCCTGTCCCTGGTCCTGTCCCTGGTCCACAGGTGAACAGCTGCACAGATGCTGTGGTACTTAGAGCCATGAGAGAGAATGCTGGATTAGGGTGAATAGTGTCAACCCTCAGCAAAGTGAGTGCAGGCTGCAATTCAATTAAATTCAATTCAATTTTATTTGTATAGCGCCATAACAATACAATTGCCTCTAGGCGCTGAACAGAGCCCAGAGCCTTAAGCACAGGTGAGCTACCCTACCCGTTTGGCTGTTACCAAAGTGAGTACAGGCTGCAAGCACAGGTGAGCTACCCTACCCGTTCGGCTGTTACCAAAGTGAGTAAAAGAGCAATCTTAAGATGCAAGACTGTTACCAGAGTGAGTAAAAAAGTAAATCTTGTAAGACACCAGCTTCAAATATGCATCATGTGGAGGTTCAAAGGCGTCTGCACACATTGCCTCCAGCACCAAGGACAGCTCCCAGGAGGGAACTTCATAGAGCGGCACACTAGCCTCCAGCACCACGGACAGGTCCCAGGAGGGAACTTATAGAGCGGGACACTAGGGGGTGAGAACCCATTGACACCGCTCGAAACGCCTTTGCGGCAAGCAGAGATGGCAGCCAAACAGACATTAATAGTGGAGAAAGCTCGGCCCTGATCCTTATGCCCCTGTAAAAAAGGAGCGAACCAGAGTAAGAGTGGTAGGGTAACATTTCCACTCCTCTCAAGGTCCTATAGGTTCCTGATAGTGGATAAGGGCCCAGGCACTCTGACTCACATTCTAAGGCAAGCCTGCTGAGGTTAGGGTGAACTGTTTACAGGCCTGGCACATGATGGAGCTCAGATCTCCAGGTGAGAGTGAAAGAGAGAATGGCTACCTGGCCAAGAGGCGACGCCACGGAGGTGCACACAGAAGCTGAGCTATGGCCACCAACCAAGGCTGTGTGGGCCGGAACAAAAGCAGTGGGAGGTGCTCTAACCTCAGTCTGTTCGAAGTGAGCTGCAGAGCGGAGCTGCTTTTCCTGGGGAGGAAAGACTTCAATGCCTCCTGCTCTTTTATACACACGCAGGATAAGACCTGTGATGTCCTCAACAGCACAGTCACTATGAAGGGCAGCTGTTTCATCCTCCTTCAACCCAGCCAGACACACACACACACACACACACACACACACAGCTGATGGGCAGCTGTTTCATCCTCCTTCAACACAGCCAGCCAGGCAAGCGAGCGAGCAGGAGTGTAGAGGCCCTGAGGATCATTTAAGAATGGGTGCATTGTGCAGGTGCTTCAGGGTGGAAGCAGAGATGCCCACAGGACTCCTGTCACACCTGTGTGATGGCACGCTTCATGGAGGTTAGCATTAGGCCACGGAGTCTGCCCACCCACGGCTGGCGAGGATGGAGTCTGCCCACCCACGGCTGGCGAGGATTTAGCCTGCGCCTCTGGAATAGGGACATCTTCGGTGTTGTACGACATGGCCGCCAAATCTGGAGTGACATGGGGTCGGCTTTCTGGAGGGACAGATGGGGAGCAGTCCACTACGTCCAAAGCTAGCTAGAGGGAGGCAGTTGGTTAGCCCAATCCTTGCTAGCCGAGCCATTACCCTCCTCCTGGTCCGAGAGAGGCTACCCCAACATCCGGTCTCAAGCACAAGTCCAGCTAGACTGGTGCCCAAGCACTAGACTAATAAGGTAAGTATAGTAAGGGCCACTCTGTCCAGTGAAGCAAATTCAACACCTGGCGAACGTGTGGTAGCTCTTTCTATGGACTATTAAGTCGAAGCTTCTAAGAACATGCAACGCTAGATGATATCGCAATTTTTTTTTTAAAAACACCACAAGTGAAGATGTGCAGAATGGGATTGGGTCTGTGGAGAAGGTTTTGGGAGGAGGGGGGCGAGATTCATTGTTGCACTGACTCATTAGGCCTAAAGGCAAGATGGATTTGGGCTTCAGACAATCATATCACCATCACCTGCAGTGAGATGGCAAGCAAGTCGACCGAAAGAGAACCCAGTCAGTCTACAGGAGTGGATACCAGTTCTGCACAGTCTGATGTATGTGTGTGTGTATTTCTGTGTGGCCGAGTGTGTGTGTGTGTGTGTGTGTGTGTGTGTGCAGCATGCAACTACAGCATGCAACTACAGCATGTTATTTGTCTAGGTGGCAGAAAGATTTACTTTTAAATACATTTCTGTGCAAATGTGTATCTGCCTAGGGTTAGGGTTGGTGTGTTTATGTGCATCTCCATAAGTATGTTTGTATGTGTGGATGTATGCGTGTGTGTGTGTGTGAGTGTGTGTACATTTAAGCATTTGCAAAGCCTGGCAAAGCCTGGAAGATGGAGTCTGGCTGAGAGAACTCCTTTGGTGATATTTCACCTCTGAACTTTCATGATCTTCCCATCATCACCGCTCTGCGCCCTCCAGACACACACACACACACACACACACACCCACCCACCCACCCCTGTCTGCAGGCCTCAGCAGAAGCATGTGTGTAGGGAAACTACTGCTGAAGCAGATCTGTCAGCTGTGCCTTGAGAGGAGGCCCCACAGGCCTGAGCTAGAGGGGCTATCTCAACATAGCCTGTGTCTGTGCACACACACACACACACACACACACACACACACACACACACACACACACACACACACACACACACACACACACACACACACACACACACACACACACACACACACACACACACACACACACACACACACACACACACACAGCCCTGTCTCAACATAGCCTGTGTCTGTGCACGGCTTTGGGAGTGTGCAGATTTGTGTGAATGATTATGTGTGTGGGTGTTGATGGAACTGGAATTATTGTTATTATTATGGGTAAAGATGTACTGCTCTGTATCTACAACTCACTCTGATTGTGTACTAGGTCTGTCTCTCACTGAGATCCAATGCAAATGACATGTGACCCTCCCCTCCCCCTCTTCCTGCTAGAGGCCTTGTGTCCTGGCATCATCCCCCCATAGGTAAACCTCTGACTGTAACCCCTACCCCCCTTCTCTCACCTAAAAGGGTGTGGCCCTTCCCCTCTCCCTTTGTACTGTAACCTGAATTGTATAAATGCGATAGCATTACTGCTATCAGGTTAGACCGTTCTTGAACCAACAGCGAGAGGGGTCTCCATGCTGAAATACAAACCAACTGAAACTGACTCTGCCTCCAGTCCATTCTTCGCACATTCTTCTTAGCGTGCTTTATTAATATTCTATTAGTGTGTTCATCACATGCTGGCATATGCATTTTATGAACACCTGTGTGTGAGTGTGTACTTAAGATGTATCAACACGTGTGTGCATGAATTTATGTGGGCGTCAACAGCGATTACAGTGGTTTGGGTTTTCTTTGTGCAAAACTTTGATGTGTGCATAGTACTCTTGTACATGTATGAGTGAGTGTGACGGTAACGGTGACGGTGACGGTATTGATGTGGGTGTACGCATATGTGTGATTATGAGCTTATGTTTGTGTGTGTTGTTTTTTGGTACATAAACCAGCAAGGGTATGGCTGTGAGTACGAGCGCATCTGTGTGTGTGTGTGTCTGTCTGGAGAGATGTGTGTGTGTGTGTGTGCGTGTGTGTGAGTGTGTGTGCGTGTGTGTAAGTGAAGGTGGCAGGGCTCACCTTGAGTTTATCGTGTGCGTCTGTGGAGAGGCTGAGGCAGGCGGTGTGGATGTGTTCTCCCACGGCCTGCAGGATGGAGGGCAGCTCCGTCTCCAGCTGAGTCAGACGCCCCCTCATCTCCGTGGCCACGCCGTCTGCACCCCTCCAGCGCTCCTCTGCCCGCGATAGAGCTCGTGCCTGCACACACACACATTCATACACACACATAAGCATGCACACACACACACATACATACACACACATAGGCATGCACACACACACACATACATACACACACATTAACATGCACACACACACACACACACACACATACCTCACACATAGGCATGCACACACACACATAGGCATGCACACACACACACACACATGCAGACACACACATAGGCATGCACACACACACACACACATACATACACACACATAGGCATGCACACACACAAAAGCAAACACATGTGCATGCACACACATATACACAGACACACATATATAAGCATACGCACACACACACACACACACCCACATATATGCATGGATGCATGCATGCACGCACTCACGCACACACAAACACACACACATGTATAATTTTAAGCATGCACGTACACACAACACACACACACACACACACACACACACACACACACACACACACACACACACACACACACACACACACACACACACACACACACACACACATAATACAAGCGTGTGTGCACATAAGGATACATGTGGACTCATACTCTGAGCTCATCTCACATTCACCTCCCTCCTCCCTCCTCACCTTGTCCTCCAGCTCGGCCTTGAGGGCCTGCTGTTTGCGGAGGAGCTGGCCGTGCGCCTCCTCCCTGCTGCTCTGCGCCTCCGTCAGACGCGCGCACTCCTCCTTCATGCGCTCCAGCTTGGTGCGCTGCACCCGTGCCTGCTCCCGCTCCGTCGCCACCTCCGCCTGGCACACACAAACAAACAACAAACAAACAACAAACAAACAAGGCTGACTTCAGTCCGTTTTTATTAGCACAAACGACACACAGTAACACACACGTGCATATAAAGTGGCCAACAGGACACACACAAACACGCAGGCCTGAGGTCGCAGTGAATTTTATCTCGGCATTTCTCCCATCCTGGACTGCCCTTCCTCCAGGACCCCCCCAGGAGCAGAACACGGGACAGACACAGAGGACAGCCTCAGAGGATGGAATAATGATAATAACAACAATAATAATAACTATTTATTTTATTTTGAACGCACTTTTCATTCAAAAGAATCTCAGAGTGCCTACAGATTAGAAACTAACTATAATAATACAATAATATAAAAAATGTGTTGACATAAGCATAATAGATAACTTAGTGGTTCTAGATTTAACACTAGGCCAGTAATGCCTTCCTGAATAAAATTGTTTATAGCCCCGCTGCCACCATTGCTACTAGTACTCCTACTGCTGTCCTTCTACTGATACTGATGGACACAGGCAGAGGGGTCATCTCAGGGTCATTGCTACTAGTACTCCTACTGTTGTCCTTCTACTAATACTGATGGACACAGGCAGAGGTGGTCATCTCAGGGTCTACAATCACCAACCATGCACGCCTAAACAGCCATGGCCTTAAGTCTCACACACACGTTTAAGAGAGATAAATAATTAAGAAGACTATGGCGATCGATCAAATCGAATCGTCCTCTGTGGGCATCCGAGAAGAGTGTTCAGACGGGCGCCCCATCGAGAGGCCTCAGCCATCCACAGTGGTGAGCAGAGAAGTGTCCTCAGCCATCCACAGTGGTGAGCAGAGAAGTGGCCTCAGCCATCCACAGTGGTGAGCAGAGAAGTGTCCTCAGCCATCCACAGTGGTGAGCAGAGAAGTGTCCTCAGCCATCCACAGTGGTGAGCAGAGAAGTGTCCTCAGCCATCCACAGTGGTGAGCAGAGAAGTGTCCTCAGCCATCCACAGTGGTGAGCAGAGAAGTGTCCTCAGCCATCCACAGTGGTGAGCAGAGAAGTGTCCTCAGCCATCCACAGTGGTGAGCAGAGAAGTGTCCTCAGCCATCCACAGTGGTGAGCAGAGAAGTGTCCTCAGCCATCCACAGTGGTGAGCAGAGAAGCGCCAATGTCACCTAAATGGAACGGGGCCAAGGGCGAGCAAGGAGACCGGGTGCAATGAGGACCATTAAGAACACGAGGTGTGTGTGTGTGTGTGTGCGCCCGCCGCCAATTTTTGGAAGCAACCGCAAAAAGCAACGGCAAACAACCAACAACCCAGGTCATTACAAAAGATGACAAGATGGCCCTCCATTTTTCTCCTCGGGAGAGAAACCAAGCACTGAACAAACGTGATGAACAGAAATAGCTCTCTCAAGAGGGCCACGCAGATTTATTATGCTTGCATGGAGAGATGCACTGCCACCAGGAAGGAGTTGGCTGTTTACCGACTGTGTTCAACTGCCTGCTGGCTGGATCTTGTTGATGACTGATTGGCTTAACATTTGGATGAATATAGCAGACTGTTCCTCTAACCTCTAACATGTTGTTCTAACCTACTTTTTCAGCCTGATACAGTTTGTGGTTTGTTTGTATGTTTCCTTCTTGGCCTCCCTTCATAAACTGATTCATATCTGCTGTCTTCAAAGCTAACTATCAAGTGGGAGGTAGCTAAAAGGTTCCATCTACATTCAGGCATTTGTCAGATGTCCAAGGTGACAAGAGAGCAAGCAAAAAGGAATCATGAGAAACATTAAGAGCGAAGTGGCCTGAAGAACATTAGTCATGTTTGGGTCTTAAGGGCTGTAGTCATGTCTGTCATCAAGTCTTGTTGGTTGGTTCACTGGAACCAGAACAGTAGGGGAGTGGGGAGTGGGGAGTGGGGGGCGGGGATAGGGTTAGGGTTAGTGGTGTCGTCATGAGGGACGAGTGTGTGTGTGTGTGTGTGTGTGTGTGTGTGTGTGTGTGTGTGTGGGAGTGGGGAGTGGGGAGTGGGGAGTGGGGAGTGGGGAGTGGGGATAGGGATCCATACCTTCAGCTCCCTGATGTGGGCCTCTGTCTCGCTCCTCTGCAGCCTGTGGATCTCCCCCTCTTCCTCCATCCTTCTCCCCAGCTCTGCCCTCTCCTCCTGGGCCTCAGCCAGCCGCTGCTGCACCTCCCTCCGGGCGGCCTCCTCCCGCACCAGCCTCCCCGTGGCCTCTGCCCTCTCCGCCCCCAGGCTCTTCAGCTCCCCCTGCAGGTCGGCCAGCTCGGCGCGCTCCCGCGCCCTCTCCCTCTCCAGAGCCTCCACCCTCTCTTCGAGCCGCCCGCTCTCCTCCCTCAGCCTCTCCTGCAGGGCGGCCTGCCGCTGGGCCTCCTCCTGGAGGGCACGGGACGCGTGCCGCACCTCGCCCGCCTCCCGCTCCAGGCGCTGTCGCTCCAGGTTGCCACACCGGAGCTCCTCCTCCCGCTGCGCCAGGCGGCCCAGCACCTCGGCAAGTTCACGCCGCGCCCCCTCCGCCTGCATGGCCACCGCCCGTAGCTGCGTCTGAGCGTTCTCACGCTCCTTCACCTCCTGAGGGGGGAGAGAGAGAGAGAGAGGGAGGGAGAGAGGGGAACGGAGAGATGGAGAGGGGAAAAAGGCAGAAAGAGAAGAAGGAAGGGAAAAGATTAAAAATAGGGGAAAAAGAGCCAGAGAGAGAGAAAGAGAGAGATAAGTAGAAAGAGGGGGACAGAGACAGAAAGTCAGAAGAGAGTAAGTGGCATAGCCCTACATATTAAGTGATTCAGTGTGATCCCATTGCAGGCAGTAGGTCTACCAACACACAGGGATTGGTTACTTGCCTGACTACACTGACTGATCTGTGTGTGAATTGAATTCCATTTTGATGTTGAAGTGAACTGCGTGTGTTATTCAATTATTGAGTTCACTTCTGTATGCCTACTTCAGACGAGTGCCCATCATAATAAATGGAACATGAAATTATAGTAAAGTAACTCCTGAGTAAAATATCCTACAGGTGAAACTTTTTGTCAGCTATCAGAGAGGATACAAAAAAATACCTTTTAAAGCTGTGTCAGTACACGAGAGGTGCTACGGAAATATGGTAGAAACAGCAGCACATGCTTACTGTTGCACACATTTTTTTTTTTTTTTAAAGACACCTTAACGAGCAATTAAAGGATTTAAGTGAGCAGAGTCAAGCAGAAGTAAATTAATAAACATTTTGGTTAAAGCCAAACAGTAGTTGCGTTTGTTGTAGACATAGGTGGACTTTGTCTCAGTCAGGAAGGTGTTGGAAAAGAAGTGCCTGTTGTAGTTTGCAAATGACGTGACTAACGGGGAGATCTCGCAGAATTGTGTTCCTCATTTTTGCTTACAGTTAATAGAGCTGAAATTATCCTTTTACTTTCATTAAAATGAGCATAAAGCAACATTTCTTCTTCTGCCTTTGTCTCATTAGACAAGAATATGTGAATGGAAAAATAACAAGACATGTCATTATTTTCTATTTAGCTACATCATAGAAGACATGTCGTTATTGTGTATTAAGCTACATCATGCAAGACATTTGTTTGGACTGTCCATTTGATTTAAGTCACTCAAATTAGAATACCTCTTCCAGGATGCTCAAGTCTTTCAAGGTTTAACCTTTTAAAACATTTGATAAAAAAAATGTAAACGCTTGCCAGGATGTGTGTCAACTTCGATGATAAACAAGCATTAACTGCATTAACCCATAACACAGGTTTGCTTCTGTTCTCTTGCTAATACAGACATGTGAATAATGCATAATGCACCACTTCCAATAAAGGGAATGTGATATTTTTTGCCATAGATAACTCCGACATCGGTAGTGATGGTTTGTGATTGGCTAATTCCAATTAACCTTGTGTGAGAAGAATAGGTCACCATGCCTATATCCAAATTCTACGCCTCGGAAGTTTTAACAACCTGCCCGGGCGGTATAAGCTGTTACGCTAGCCATTTTCGCTGTCAAAACAGGGCCCTTGGGGTTTAAAGCCCTCTGCTCTACCAGTTGAGCCACAGGAAAGCTGCAGGATGAGTGTGTGTGTGTGTGTGTGTGTGTGTGAGTCCTTTAGAAGCACCGCCTGGCGACCTGTTGCAGCTAAATACAACACCACTGATCCTTCCTTGCCAGTGCACTGGCAACCATCCCTGGCCACCCAGATTCAGAGGCAGTCCACTGCGGCCAAACCCGCTGAGCACTTGGACCAAACTGAAGTGTGTGTGTGTGTGTGGTG
>NC_137921.1:70255230-70270230 GCF_963457725.1 Sprattus sprattus | reverse complement strand
AGAGGGAGACAGAGGAAAAGAGAGGAACGAAGAGAAGAGAGAGGGAGCAGAGAGGGGATAAAGAGGATGAAAGAAAGCAAGATAGAGATGAAGAGAGATAAAAAAGAGAAAGAACAAGATGGTCTTTCTTTCACTCGTTTCACACTTGGCTACACAACGGTAAAAACAAAAAGACAATAAAGGCTTCCCCCTGTTCTTCTTCTAACTAAACCTTCCTCTAATGGACCGGCACATATTGCAGATGAGCTCAAAAGGCTTCCATTGAAGGTGCCAAGAGTCCTTTTCAAGTAGGCTACCATCTTAATAAGGGCAAATGAGTAAGCATGGAAGCGAACCTCGAAGACCTCTCTTTCTCTTTATTTCTCTCTCTCTCTCTCTCTCTCTCTCTCTCTCTCTCTCTCTCTCTCTGGCTGTTTAGCGGCGAGGAGTTTGTTTTTCCCCTTCATTGGGCTCTTTTATTTATTCTCCCTTAATTTGGGAACAAATGCATTATCTTGTGTGTTGCCTGAGGCCCACTGTATTTCCATTAGAGCACCGGGGACTATAAAGATGGAAATTGGAGGCAGTTTATCAGCGCTCTCGCAGGATGCAGAGAGAGAGAGAGCAAACGACTCCTGGCACGAGAGGCGCTGCAGCCTCGTACTGCCCCCTTCTGGACATATATGGTGGGTGCCATAGTTTTCCTCAACAAGGGACTCCCATGGCAACTGACAAACACAATGATGATTATGTGGTTTAAAGAGAGAAACATTGAGTAGAAGAGCTACTAGTTGTGCTTATGATTGCATCATGTGCAACAGAACTGTGGCCTTAATGTGTATGTGTGTGTGTGTGTGTGTGTGTATGTGTATGCATAGATTTTAAATGATACATTTCAGTATTGGTGTCAGTTACAGTTGTGTGTGCAGTTTGTGTGTGTGTGTGTGGAAGGGAACCATGCAAATATGGTTTATCAGGAGCGGTGCATGCTCGAACGTGTGCAGTAGTTGCAGGTCCTGTGTACGGGGTGTGTGTGAGTGCCTGTGTGTGTGTGTGTGTGTGTGTGTGTGTGTGTGTGTGTGTGTGTGTGAATTCACATTGCACCTGCTGAAAATGATTGGGCTTGTGCAACTGAGGTCTCTGTCTCTCAGATATTGCCTGTCGTTCTGAGTGAATCCCCTCTTCAATCTCCTGAAGCCGCTGCTCAACACGTAACGACACCTTTGGAAGAGGACAGGAGGAGCAACAATAATAATAAGAACAGCAACCGTAACAACAACAACAACACCACCAAGGAGAAAGGGGAAATATGTATTCAAAACATTATCTATTGAGAATCAGATTTTTTTTTTTATCTTGATTATACTTGGACATGAAAGAGTGCTTGCGCTTAAGCAAGGTCTTCCTCACGGGGTGTGAGAGACAACTACTTTTACTGTTTCGGCAAAAAAGACAAACTGAGCAGTTGGAGACATGTAGGTGACACACGAGGACTCTGTGAGTCTAAGACATACTTTAACCACACTAAATGGATGGGTCTGTGATTCTTGATCACAGTATAACAAAACCATTGGTGAGTGACATCAATAATCGAATGGAAGCTTGGATATGGTCTGGATACTAGCAAATCAGCCTTTATAGCAGATGTCAAAAAGAGACAGGTACAGAGGAGAGGTGGACAAGACTGACAAAGTTCTGTTAAGCAAGACAGACCAAATTCACCACTCACTTTAAGAGTGTCTGCCCGTACTTCTTGTGCCCTTGAAGGGTCTTTTCACACACAGCATTAGTATCCAATGTTTGTACACAAATACCATAACTGTAGTTATATAACAAATGAAAGATACACATTTAAAATGTCTATGTCATAAATTATTATTGATTTAATCTATTTTTCCAATTTTATACTGTCAATTTTAGAGTGTAATAACACAAATCAGCCACTGGGGAATGCTCAAAACAAACCTATTTCACTGGCCACATCACCTTATAGTCCTAGTCAATCAAGACCATGGAAAAAGCATTTTCAGCCTCTTTAAAAATAAATGAATGGCCTTATGCTTCCTAAAGTTGTTTATGCGGGATTCCATTTCTGGAAGGTCACTCACTGGGTCCTCCTTCTGTGATGCCTGCAGACGGCCATTGAGATTCTCCAAAGTCCTCTTGGTTTCCACCTCAGACCTTCCAAAGATCGTGTAAAGCATTACATTAATCAGCTAGTTTTTTCATCAGTGCATCATACCACGGCAAAGGATAGCAGAGCAGATCATAGTAGTAGTAGTATGAGGAAGTGTTGGTTTTAGTGTGGCCTTGGGGGGGGGGGGGGGGGGGCTTGTTTGATTGCAAAGGAGATGGTGGCCAACGGATAGAAAAAAAAGGTCAGTAAATTGGGGATGGAAAAGGTGGGAAATAGAATTGGAGGCCAAAAGAGGATAAAAAGGTCAATGATATAATGTACGGGACTCGGGTAAGTCAGAGGGGGATACACCTAGGGGTTAGGGTGGGGGTGAGGTTAGGGTTTGGATGGGGGGTTAGGTTTAGGTTATGGGGCCTGGACTGGGATCCAAGACAAGTGCTAAAGTTGAGGTAATAGTAGTAGTAGTAGTAATCGTAGTAGTAATAGTAGTAGTAGTAGTAGTAGTCATAGTAGTGCATTCCTGGAGAACAGGCCTCCACTAACCTGTTCCTCCTGTGAATCTCTCTGTTGATGTCGCCCGTTAGACGGAGCTGGTCACTGCGTAGATCTCGGAGAGACTGGTGAAGGCCATGCATCTGGACAGAAAGTCATTTATCTCACCATTATCTGTCAGCACAGGGGTTTTTCTTTGCATTGTTGCACACCCAAAGGCCAATTCACATGAAAGATTTGCGACGGGATTGAAACTGTTCAAAGAACATCACAGAGACAATTTGCAGTGTTGTGAATTAACGGTCATTCCCATCCATTCTGATGCAGATGCAAAAGATTTGTTGAGTTCAGATCAAAGAAACAAATATTTTGGTGTGAATTGAGAATCTTTGGTGTGAAAGTCATACAATCAAACTGACAATAGCTGCCAGTTCAAGCCAAGTCAAGTCAAAGTGTTGCTGTGAATACGTGGACTTGGAAGTTTAAAATGACAAGATGGATCTTTTCTGCACGTACATCTTTTTATCTTGATTATACTTGGACATGAAAGAGTGCTTGCGCTTAAGCAAGGTCTTCCTCACGGGGTGTGAGACAACTACTTTTACTGTATCGGCAAAAAAGACATGTAGGTGCCACACGAGGAATGTGTGAGTCTAAGTCATACTTTAACCACACTAAAGGGAAGCGTCTGAGATTCTTGATCACAGTAAAACAAAACCATTGGTGAGTGGTTGGTGTGTGGGAAGTTTAAAATGACAAGATGGATCTTTTCTGCACGTACATCATCCCCTGTCTGGCCGGAGTCTCTGAAGCGCACGGTGGCCGACCTGGACCTTCTCCTGCTGCCTGTCTCGGAGCTGCCGTAGTCTTTCAGTGGAGATGTGGGACAGTAGCGAAGTCCATCTGGACATTGAAGACAGAAGTGACCAATGGAATATAAAGCTGAATTCCACATATTGCCATCAATAATTCAATTCAATTCAATTCAATTTTATTTGTATAGCGCCATAACAATACAATTGCCTCTCAGCGCTTAACAGAGCCCAGAGCCTGAACCCCCTTAGTGCATGCACAACGGCAACAGGGGCAAGGAAAAACTCCCATCAATACAATTACTGTCAGCGAGTACAGTCAGTGTGTGTTTTTCCTGGAAGTGGATTAAGTCTATTTTGGCTAACTTTAGAATATGAGAATAACATGAGGCAAGTTGTTGAATGTAGGTAAATAACTGAAGTAGAGGCTTCACACATTACCAGAGGTGCTGCCATCCTCCAAGTCGCTGGTGTGTAGGGTGGAGAAAGAGGCACTGTGACTGGCGGGCGCTCTGTGGAGGCGCTGACCTTGAAGCTGCTGAATGGACTCTTCCAAGCTGTCCCTCAGCTACAAGCAGAAAGCCAGCTACCTGTTATGACCAAGCTGAACAAGCTACAAACTGTATGCCATCGGCACGATGTTGTTGATAACACTTACTGTTGCCATGGCTTCAGCTTGATCGTCTGTGTGTTCTCGATACTGTCCCAACATCTGATCGACTCTGTGGAGGTTGTGACTAGTGTCCTGCAGTTTTAAAATTAAGCACAAACGTTGAATGCAATGTAGATTTTAGGAACTCTAGTCACTATACATCACGAGTGAATCAAATTGGTTGGCAAATAGTATCCAATAAAGAACTCACATACCTGCAACGTGCTAGCCAGTGTGTCAATTTTATCTGAAATAGCAACATCGGCATCAGATTTGTCACGACTAACGTTACGTCTTCGCTGCGTTTCTCTACCCCTTGAGCGAGTTTTCCTTGCTCTTTCGAAAGTCTCAGATTCACTGGAGGACTCCATGGTTCCAACAGGGCAGGCATCGGTAACGTTCCACTGGAAAGGGCGTCAATACTGGATACTTTCTGCCCTAAACCTTGTTTGGCGAGATAAATGCAAGGACAGATACGAATCACTTGCAAGTCAATAACCGCAATCAAATGAGTCTTAAAACTGGATGAACAATCAAGCACGTCATCCTACAAGTTTAACAAACGTATCCTAATATTAAGTAGCGATAGCAACCATATTAACGTTAGGTAGCCACCCTGTCCTTAACTCCAGCCAGATGCAATGTAACGTTATGGAGCCACAACGTGCAATTAACGATACAGGCAAACATAGATAACCATCAACAAGAGATTTTTTATCTTGTGATCTTTTTCACAATGCCAAAAATTAGCAGCAAACAAATATAGCGGGCTAGCTGACTAGCCAGGGTACCACATTATCCGTTAGCAAGCTAGCTAACTAGCGGTAATAAGTAGGCAAAGTTTCATTCAAAGCCATCCATTTTAATGTATTTTCTTGTTGTTTACGTTTACTCCATAAACCTGACAATAAAGAATTTGCTAAATACTTCTATAACTTTCAACTCAGGTCCTACCAGGATTTACGTGTAACTTCAACAGACCATCAACATTTCTTTTAAGCCTGCACCTGCACAGCTGAGACCCCACTATTCCCTACTATGGCAACTTAAACTGACCGCCCTGAAACAGGAAGAAAACAAACCGTCGAGATGGCGCAATGTGAACGGGAGTTGTAGTTTAAAAATTAGTCTAAACTTGTCAGAGCCAACTGAGGAAAACTACATCCGTATCAGCCACTACCTTCGTTTGTTGATATTTAGCGCCACATGAACCGCTCTTTGATCGATTCGGAAAGTTGTTGGACGTATCAGTGGTAAGATGCATAAATCACCTTTTTATTATATTGTCATGCTACTTCTTACGTTAATGAACATTTAGGTAGCCCCGAAACTGATTTTCTTATCAGAAACATAAATGCCATTTCAGTGTTGAAAACATAAAATAGAAAATAACTTTAATCTTCACTTTTTGTGTATGCCTAGTTTGGGAAAAAAAAGACAGTATGAAATTGCAGGAAATTGCATTCTGCCACCTCAGGCTGAGTATTTTCATATTTCATGCATGTTTTACCTTATTTTGGTTTTGAGTCAACTCTGTTATGGATATGTGCAGCATTACATCTTTCCAAGTAGGCTATGTGGTACACTGTACACGTAGAGTACTTTGGTCCTTCTTACAAAATATGTTGTTTATTTTTGTATCAGACGATCAAAAGCTTTCCTCAAGACTTCTCAAGGCATGCGCTGTGGAACTGGGTGAGCCTCTGCAGCATCTCTTCAACCTGAGCCTCCAACAGGGGAAGGTCCCTGCTCTGTGGAAAACATCCTGCCTCATCCCTGTTCCAAAGAAGCCACACCCAAGGGAGCTGAATGACTATAGGCCAGTCGCCCTAACATCACACATCTGCAAGACCATGGAACGACTGCTACTGCACATCATCAGACCCCAGGTACGCCATGCACTTGACCCGCTGCAGTTTGCCTACCAGGAGAAGGTTGGCGTGGACGATGCCATCGTCTACCTAATGCACAGGGCACACACTCATCTGGACAAGGGGAAGGGTGCTGTGAGAATCATGTTCTTTGATTTCTCCAGTGCCTTCAACACCATCCAGCCCCTCTGTCTGAGTGACAAGCTCGTGCAGATGGGTGTGAATACTCACCTTGTATCCTGGGTCTCGGACTTCCTGACCGTGAGGCCGCAGTTTGACAGGCTGAAAGACTGCGTATCTGAGACTGTGTTGTGCAGCACCGGCGCTCCACAGGGGACTGTGCTCTCACCAGTGCTGTTCACCTTGTACACATCAGACTTCACTTACAACACAGAGTCGTTCTCTGATGACTCTGCTGTTGTGGGATGTATCAGGGATGGACAGGAGGGTGAGTACAGGAGCCTGGTGGACAACTTTGTGCAGTGGTGTAGGCATAACCACCTGCAACTTAACACCTCCAAGACCAAGGAGATGGTGGTAGATTTTAGGAGGTCTCAGCCTCCTCTGCTACCAGTCTCCATAAAGGGTGTCAGTGTGGAGGTGGTCAGCACCTACAAGTACTTAGGAGTTCATCTGGACAATAAACTAGACTGGTCAGCTAACATAAATGCCATCTACAAGAAGGGTCAGAGCCGGCTCTACTTCCTGAGGAGGCTGAGGTCCTTCAATGTCTGCAACAAACTCCGGCGCATGTTTTATCAGTCTGTTGTTGCCAGCGTCCTTTTCTATGCTGTGGTGTGCTGGGGTGGCAGCATAAAGAAGAGGGATGCAGGGCGACTTGACAGGCTGGTGAGAAAGGCAGGAGCTGTTGTTGGCACCAATCTGGACTGTCTAACAACAGTGGCGGAGAGTAGGACCCTGAGCAGGCTGCTGACCATCATGGACAATATCCACCACCCATTACACCCATCCACCACTACAGTACTTTTAATGGACAGAGGAGCATCTTCAGTGGCAGACTCCTGTCACTGTCATGCTCTTCAGACAGGCTGAGGAAGTCCTTTGTCCCCAGGGCCATTCAGCTCTACAACGCCACACAGAAGGGGGAGGGAGATGGACTTCTCTGCATGATTCTACCTCAGTCTGCCCTCCTCTTCTCATCACACTTTATTCCATCCCACTGCCCATCCTTTTTCTACTTTTTTACTGGCTACACTAGCCCCTTGGACTGTCTTTACTTTATTTAAGTATTTATATCACTTTACACTATCCCCACACACACAAGCACAGGACTCTTATCCACACAGGCACATGAACACTTTTGCACTACTTTTCACTATTTGCAGCCCTGTCAAAAGTAACGCACAATGTTATATGTATATGTTATATGTAAACACCCCACCCCCTATGTACATGTTCTCCCTATGTGTATTGTTATTGTTTTTGTATTTATTGTGATTTTTGTATTTATTGTGATTCATGTTTGTATGTAAGTTAAGCTACTGGATGACCTTAATTTCCCTCGGGATCAATAAAGTATCCATCTATCTATCTATCTATCTATCTATCTATAGTTCAGTAGCAATCGTATAAAACATAGCACAAAAATTAAGGACATTTGTATTTGGTAGATTATTTCGTTGTTGTTACAATGCTTCTTGGCAATACATCTTATACAGTTGGAAAGCCTGTTTATTTCCCTTTTAAATTGTGCCACATTTGTAAGGAACATGATATTTCGGGGATGAGCAGCAGAGCGCCCATGAAAAATGCTATTTTGCTAAATGCTAAATGCTAAGCAGTGTATTCTTATGTTGGTATTCACTCTTGTTTTGAGTTGTTTTGTGGTTTGGATGATTGAACTCTTGATCAGTAACAAGGAACAAACAAGACGTATCAAATAGCAATTTTAAACTTTATTAATTTAATACACCCTCTGGAGCCTCAGGAGCCGGTGGAAGACACAGCCCCAACAGCCTGGCACCACTTCCTCATGCTGGTTACCAACCTGGCCACACATTGCTGAGGGATGGCATTCCATTCCTTAACCAAGAGTCGTTGCAGATCAGCCAACGTGGTTGTGTTGGTCACTAACGCGTACAGCACGCCCAAGCTGATACCAAAAGTGTTCAATTGGGTTGAGGTCTGGACTCACGGCAGGCCATTCCATACTCTTTCTGGTGTATTAAATAAATGAAGTGCAAACCTTCCAATATTACTTGTTTGTTCCCTGTTACTGATCGAGAGTTTAATCATCCAATCCAACAAACAATTCAAAACAAGAGTTAATACCAACAGGAGAATAGGAGAATTTTGGCACATTTTTCATGGGCGCAACCCATGCTCAACCCCTGCTCATCCACCAAATACATGTTCCTTACAAATGTGGCACCATTTAACAGGGAAATAGACAGGCTTCCCAACGGTATAAGATGTATTGGCAAGAAGCATTGTTACAACAAAGAAATAATCTACCTAACACAAATGTGCTTACTGTTGGGTTTTTTGGGAGGAGAAATCATAAAATAATGGCCCTGTCCAATTTATAATGTTGTACCTTTTTCACAGGTAAGCTTTGAAAGACCATTTTCATTCATTTTCATTGATGCCATGGAAACAGCATAACAGTGTTGACAGGGGGCACATTCTGCTGCATACAGTGTACATCCTTTGTCTGTACAATACTGTGAAGTTTTGCCTCCCAAGTAACATAATGTTGTTCTTCACTTGATAAGTTGTTGTTGTTGTGTACTGACATAACTTGTATTTGTCCATTTGTACTGTTCTAATACCACAATACATATTACCATGGCGTCAGCCTGATGACCATCTTGAATTTGGTCAAAGTGTGAAGGCATGTAGAAAAATTTGGATGAAATGTTTTTTTGATATTAATCATCAACATATTAAGACCTCGTTTTCCTCTTCTTCGCTTCAAGATGTTTTGCTCTTCCTATAGAACCTGCATCTCAGCAGGCTTTCCATTGCTTGTCATTGGCACTTAACGACATTCAACCTCCATCTGTAAAAGTGAATACATATATAGTTACATCAACACTAATGAAATAGTCTGTAAATTACATCATGACCAGAGCAAAAATCATTGCACATTGTACATCCACAATGCATGGTAAACAAGCAGTACTATTAGACTGAAAGTGTGGCTGAAGCACACATGCTACCCTCCCTGTATAATATGTATGTTTGTTTAATAATACAAATCGGGATTTTATAAGGCCAACCATTAAAGACAGGGAACCAAGGGTTAACACCAGTGCCGCTTGAAAGTATGTGAACCCCTTGAGCAGTTAAGAGTTTTCTGTTGTTTTACCATGATTTTTCTATATTTTCATCACCAATTTTCCATAGATGAAATGTCAGGTTTATGTTTATCAATTGCATGTATTTAGTCGGAATTGTGTGAGTAGCCAAAAAACTACATGAAATATGGTATTAGTGTATGTGCAAAAGTAAGTGAACCCCCAGCTGCATTGGTAAAGTCAAGCAGTTTACAGATTCGGTGAAACATATTTGGGTGCTTAATTAGTCAATCAAACCAATCAAATGAGTCATCCTTTGGAAAAGGGTTGGGCAACACAGATTAAAAGAGAGAGGAAACCAAGCAAACTAGTGCCAAGGTGTACCCAAACAGATCAACAATGCTGAAAGGAAAGAAGATATCCAAGGACATCAGGAAGAGGGTACTGACAGCCCATCAGTCTGGGGATAGCTATAAGACCATCTCCATAAGATTCCAGCTCCATCCATCCACTGTAAGACAAATCATTTACAAATGGAGGGCATTCAACATGACCGTGACTCTGCCTAGAAGTGGACGCCCATCAAGACTATTACCAAAAAGCACCAGAATAATACAAAAAAATCAGGTAACAGCCAACCCACACATCACCTCCAAAGAGTTACGGACCTCTCTGGCAGCATGTGGGGTAAATGTACACGTATACTTATTGTATTGTAAGATGGGTATAATTGTTTTTCGATGTTGTCTTCAAAACCTATAATGAACACTTTTAAAAAGCGTCTGTTTTTATGCCATTACCATCACCATAAAGGAACTGTGGATGCCAAGCCATTTAATGTCTTTTTTGAATTTCAGTTCTCATGGTAAACACAAGAGTGCCTCAGACGACTGTTCCGAATCCACTGACTGCGACCAAAACCGCAATGTATCCCCAAACTGATTTCAACAACAGCCCATGACACGGAATTCACAGGCAACCGAAGTGCACGTGTGTGTAACGTTAGTCTACTGCAAGGAGTGCGCATGGTAAAAAGGAGGGACCCAAGTTCTCCTCGTTTTCACTTTCCGGACTGATGAGAGCTGCGATAAACCTTACTTTTTCAATATCAGGAGATTAGCCTGCTGATGGTTTGGCGAAAGATAATTTTCTGATTAAGCCCTACATTTGTGATATGACTCGATATCGTCGAACGGAGATGTACATGTTCACACAATTGCTGGCCATCCTCCTTGCATCACCGATCCGGTCGTATGAGGAGAACTCAACCTGTCCAGCACTTTGTGACTGCTCCGAGTTACCGTCGATATCCTGCGAAGAAATAGATGCTATCCCAACTTTTCCTGCAACCACAGAGATGATGTGAGTAGTGTGACACATTTTAAAATGTGAGTTTTTATCTTTGTGCATGCATCCATGCGTCTTTGCGTGATCAGATTTAAGAGAACTTTGTTCAAATCTTAAGTGTTGCTAAAGCAAATGTCCTATCAACTACTCAAAACCCCCAGATAGCGAAGTTATATGTTAAACTATTTAAAATTACCTTTATATTAACAACAGCAACAACAACAATAATAATAATTAACCGGAATTTATTTTAACACTAAATCTGTTTGGCCATGTTGATTATATAGTCCCTGTTTTTAAGTTTCTTGCTTGTAATTTCATTTTACTGGTACAGTATCCTAACCTGCTGTCATGATAACTTCCTTTACTAACTCCATATGTTCAATGCAAAACCATAAATAAACAGTGTCATTGTCAAAACCTAAATGTCAAATTCCTGCATGAAAAATACTACTAAAGTAAAAGTACATAAGTATTAACAACACAATGTAGTTAAAGTACTAAAGTCAAGGTACAAGATTGGTCCCTCTGACTGACTTTATTACATGTGACATCGCTAGATTATTAATACTGAAACATCAGTGCGTGAGCCGCAGGTTACTGTTGATGCTGGGGGTGGAGCTAGTTTGAACTACTTTACCACTACTACATTCTTATATACAGGGACACCAGATTAATCTGAGGGATTTTGGTGAGAAAGTGGATTATTTGAACATTTATTGAAATGAAAACCACATGAGAAGATTACTTTAATAATAATAATACATTTATTTGTATAGCACCTTTCATACAAAACAATGTAGCTCAAAGTGCTTAACAGCAAAGGAATTACGTTGAGAGAAATGCCATGCAGAGTGATCAACATAAAAATAGACATAGAATTAACATAAAACATGAAACATCAACAAACAAACTGGGATAAAGTGCATGAACATAAATAGATACATAAAATTAACATAAAAACATAAAGAGAAAAGAGAAAGACATGGATGGAGTGCAAAGTTAGATTAGATAGATTAAAGGGGAATGTCACTATTTAGTGGAGCTGCTATCAACTCATACTTCAATTTTCTATTGTGCCAAATCTTAATCTTAGAACTTGACTAGTAACTAAAGCTGTCAAATAATTGTAGTCAAGTAGAAAGTCTAATATTTCCCTGTTGAAATGTCATGGAATACAATTTAAAAGTGCAAATACCTTCAAATGTACGTGTAGCACTGAAGGGTTTTGTTTGTTTGTTTACAAAGATTCCAGGCCCTTGAAACCTATTTTAAATCTAAAAGCATTAGCCCAGTGAGTACCCGGCACAAAAGTGAAGAGTCTCTTTTTCTCCTCTTCTCGAGGGCCACTTCAGAATGCATTAGGCTGTGCTATACAGATGTTGACAAGGACAACTTACACAAAGAGACAGCGCTTCATTAACAGCCTATTCAGTCATGTTCTTTGTGTCGTCGTGAGACATGGGAATCAATTTAGTATCATTGTGGCCTTGGATTTAAAAATGTGTATGTATTAAAGCAACAGTAGGAATTTATCTTATTTGAAGCATATTTTCACAGTGTTTATTGGCAAGTAGTTTTGGTATCATCTTCAAATTCATTGGGCATATGAACATACGCAACAGTATACGGGCGATATTAAAACATCCATCTCACATGCCCAGGTCTGTGGTCCGGTTTTGAAACCCCGCAAACATGTAACATCAGCTTTCACAGCATGGCGCGCCAACCACATTGACAGAAGACACCAGCTACCATGCTAAAAGCTATTTATCAGTGCCTGCTGTGCCGTTTCAGCAACGTTTGCAAGGTTTTGCATGCCTTGTGGGTAATCAGCCTGCTAGGTTTAGACTAAAACTCCTTGCTGCTGCTTTAACACAAGAGCGAGAACATGAGGATGACTCCACTCTTCAGCTGTCATCATGTACTCAGCACATCTCATCTCCCCATAACATCAGGCCTCCCAGGGTTTTAAGTCCTTCTTTTTCTTTGTCTTAGGGTCTCAAGAGCCAGCATTACTGCCTGCTTTTTCTTGTTTTTCTTTCTTTTGGGTGCCGAGTCTCTTTTGAGAGCGAGTGGTACCACTGCAGCTCTGGGAGAGAGGGTGGAGAGGCAGCAGGAAATCCCGGACACAGATCCCGGGCTCTGTTCAAGCTTTTCTCCAGTAGCTAAAGAGACTCCTACTTAAGGGACTGGATTTGGGGTGTTGTGATGAGGATGGGTGGAAGTACCTATTCTGATTTGTACCCACCGCAGTGACAGAGTGGCAGCAGCTAGCCATGTTTCCCATAGATTACAGATTAGCATACAGTATCCAGAACAGTTAGGGGAAGGTTAACATTCACAGCATACTTCAGTCATTTAGCAGATGCTTTTACCTAATGCTTGACAAGCTGAACAACAGAAACACAAAAAAGAAATTCCCACTATAAGAAGTAAAGAGTTAATGTCTCCATATTAGCAAAGATGAGCTAGTGAGCAAGTGATTATGAAAAAAATGTATGGTATCACACATACTGTAGTACATACACACACATGCATAAACATAAGTGCCCACAAACAGAGACACAAAGAACTGATTGTAAAATGAGTGTTCCAAACCAGGTGGACTCTAAGTCTGAGAGTTTGCAACACAAATGAAATGTCTCAGCTGGCTCTGCAGGTCGTGCACCGCCTCCACACATAACAGGATAGGTTACTCAAGCCGCGTGCCGCTAATGCCATCCCATAATTCCACATTCTCCCCACGGGTTTGTTTTTTCATGGCACAAGAGCATTCCTTCACTGCTCAGCCCCCACCTCCCCAAATTCTACATGGGGTGGCGGTGGTGGTGATGGAGGAGGGATGGGGGGGGGGGGTCAGAGACTCTTCTTCGATGCGCCACCTCTACCCCCCCCCCACCCCCTTGTCAGCTACCCCATGCCTGCCAGCCACCCATCACAAGAAATTAGCCTGAATCAGTGCTCCAATTCAGACAGCCAGACAGTCCCAGGTCCCCTCGGTGGAGGAGCACATTCCAGGCTTCCTCAAAGTTTTCCCAGTGCCTGATGAGACGAGATAGACAACAAAAGGCGCCGCCGACACACAGATATAAATATCTCTGAAAAACATCACAGCCCCAAGAATAGACCTGGTTGTGTCTGGACCGTGATCCCTCGCTGACCGCAACCCCCTGGGCATCAGATTTGGACCCGGTTCTGACACCAAGGCATGTGTGAGGAATGTAGTGTCTTCAGCACCGTTACCACTTTACATTAAATCCCTGTTTGGTCATTTTGTACAACAGCAGATTTTACAGTACACTTCCTTGTACAAAAGGTGAACAAAAAAAGCCAAAAGGAACCTAAATATACGCATTTAGTGAGAATGTGATGTAATCTCTCAGCACACCAGTCACTTTATCGTCTGGTGCTCATAGTGCATAGAAGATTATATTTTCTGAGGCATAATTCCACGAGTGTGACATTGCTGGGTTCTTCACAGTTGAGTTACAAGATTCACAGAAAGTAATTCAAAATTAGAAACTCAGTCATTATTGGGTCAAACAAGGCTAGTGCACCCAGCTGTGGGATGTCCCTTGGCTCACTGAAAGTGAATATTCACCCTAGTTACCTCAGGACTCCGGAGCTGCATGTAAGTATATTTATTAGACAAACAACAACAACAATTGCAATCGAGCTCCCCTCCTAGCACAAGGCTGAAAGTGAAGCAATGATAAACCCATCGCACAAGGTTTATATAGACAGAAGTTTAGCTTTCAGCAGTGATAACCACGTGGTGGATTTCTCACCTCCCTGTCTTACAAGGATGGCAGTTTTGCACAAGGTCGGAAGAAGCACAGTTCCCTTCTTATCTCCTCTGGTCTAAACATGCTCTTGTACATATGCAGACTAAGTGGCACCTAATATTCTAGCTTACACACAAGACAGAAAAGCCCATGATTCATACAAGGAATATATTAATACAAGGCACTTGATCCTTATATTCTTAAGTCATTAACAGTGTTTGGAAATAATCTCCATCAATATTATTTGTGAGAAAACCTGAAACCAGTTCACTCTGAGACATCAAACTTGAACCACTATGAGTACGAGGCTCAGAGACCATTTATCTCATCACTGGGTCAGAACGAAGGATCATGTGTCTTTGATGTCTCTATCCAGACAGAGCAATGAAAACTAGGAGCTTTTACTGTAGTCTGGCTAGAGATCTCTTGAAGACAGCCAGCAAAGACGGAGAATACAACTTTTGTTTCTTTTCTGGAATTATTTGTTTGGAATTGCACCTTTAGATATACTTAATAAGGCCTTATATATTACACACACACATATATATATATATATATGTGTGTGTGATTACATGTATATATATATATATATATATATATATTATAAACGTAGTATTGTTAAATATCAAGTATTTTTTCTTCCATACATAGGCTACACACAA
>NC_137921.1:70222730-70250230 GCF_963457725.1 Sprattus sprattus | reverse complement strand
CTCCTCGGTCAACAGCTTGCAGCTGATATAAAGTTGTCTGCTAGCGTTAGTCAGAATCTTTGGTTTATTTGGTTTGGACCTTAGCATTAAAACGTAGCCTCCAAGTTCCAGCACTTTCAGCCTTCAGAATAAGGGGGTAAAGCCCTTCTCTGACTATCTGAAGAGCTAACACGCTAAAGAATATGAATGTGCTCATTTTCAGGCTTTTTAATGAAGGCTCAGGCATTTCTCCATTTTGTAATTTATTTCACAGAGAAATACGGAACACGAGAAGTCTGACGTTCATCGACCCTGAGGCCTTTGAGAGTCTCCCAAACTTAAAGTATTTGTAAGTATGTAAGCCTCAGTTTCGAAGGACTTCAGATTCACCAAACAATGAATCTGGAAAAGCATCTTAGCTGTTGATTTTATTTCATCACAGGGGGTTATTTAATACGGGTCTCTTAAGCTTCCCTGGCCTGAACAAGATTAATTCTGATAACATGAACTTTATACTGTAAGTATGCATCGATACGCAAATTGTACCACTTACGAACAGTAGTAATAGCTTGTTAATAACGTGAAACAAAATACACCCCATAAGACATATTTTCTTCCCTGTTCCATAGAGAACTGGCCGATCATCTGTATATCACTACTATTCCTGCCAACTCATTCAGTGGCATAACCAAGGAAACGCTGACAGCGTAAGTACAGAGTGTAGTTTACCAGTTTTTCAAATACACAGTAGCTTTTAGAGACAGGATAAAATCACAGGGTTTGGTTCCTGTCATTTCAGCATGACCACATAACATTTATTAAATAGGAATTCCTGTCACATCTCTGAAAACTAACCCCCTCGGAATTTGACATGCAGACATTACTTCTACGTCTAATGGAGTATGTCTGTCTGAATTTGATGTCATGCACACTGAGTGAGGGTATCAAATGAGTTGTGGGAGTCATGCCTTTGCCCTACACACTTCATTTTAAACCTCCTTAAGCAATGGCCTCACATACTAGCACACTATATTTCATCTAGTTAGCCTGGGGCGACAGTGGTATAGGAGGTAGAGAAGTCGTTTAGTAATCAGAAGGTTATTAGTTTGATTCCCTGTTGAAGCGTCCTTGACACTGATGCCCTAATTGCTCCTGATGTGCAGTGTGCCAGCGTAAACGTAAAACATTTGTTTACATCCCTGTAAGTGGCTTGGGATAAAAGCGTCTGCTAAATGACTAAATGTAAGTGTAAGGAAGAGGGTATGCTTTAATAGTTGAAATGTGAATTTGGAACTTCATGGAACTGTCTGTCTCTCAATAATATTTCAACCACTGTCTATAGGCAGGACATGCAGGGTACAATAACTTACAGTTCCACTGTCTATAGGCAGGACATGCAGTGTTCAATAACTTACAGTTCCATTCTGTCTATAGGCAGGACATGCAGTGTTCAATAACTTACAGTTCCATTCTGAACCACTGTCTATAGGCAGGACATGCAGGGTTCAATAACTTACAGTTCCATTCTGAACCACTGTCTATAGGCAGGACATGCAGGGTTCAATAACTTACAGTTCCATTCTGAACCACTGTCTATTGGCAGGACATGCAGGGTTCAATAACTTACAGTTCCATTCTGAACCACTGTCTATAGGCAGGACATGCAGGGTTCAATAACTTACAGTTCCATTCTGAACCACTGTCTATAGGCAGGACATGCAGGGTTCAATAACTTACAGTTCCATTCTGAACCACTGTCTATAGGCAGGACATGCAGTGTTCAATAACTTACAGTTCCACTGTCTATAGGCAGGACATGCAGGGTTCAATAACTTACAGTTCCATTCTGAACCACTGTCTGTAGGCAGGACATGCAGGGTTCAATAACTTACAGTTCCATTCTGAACCACTGTCTATAGGCAGGACATGCAGGGTTCAATAACTTACAGTTCCACTGTCTATAGGCAGGACATGCAGGGTTCAATAACTTACAGTTCCATTCTGAACCACTGTCTATAGGCAGGACATGCAGTGTTCAATAACTTACAGTAATACCACTGTCTATAGGCAGGACATGCAGGGTTCAATAACTTACAGTTCCACTGTCTATAGGCAGGACATGCAGTGTTCAATAACTTACAGTTCCACTGTTTATAGGCAGGACATGCAGTGTTCAATAACTTACAGTTCCACTGTCTATAGGCAGGACATGCAGTGTTCAATAACTTACAGTTCCATTCTGTCTATAGGCAGGACATGCAGGGTTCAATAACTTACAGGTCCATTCTGCTTTTCCTTCACCAGGAGTCTCTACAGCAACGGCTTCACAGAAATCCAAAGCCACGCTTTCAACGGGACCAAACTCGATAGTGTGTAAGATTGACGATAACAAGCAGTTGGTACACTTGTGCCATATTTTATTACACCCCGTATTGTGCTGAAATCCCAGGCAATGTGCTCAAATGTGTTGGTGACAGTAAGTAGTTGTCTCAACTGCAAGCATGAAATGCATATATCAGAGACACTGTCCAATGTCAGCTGATACGAGCACTTTCCGTCCAAGCAGCGCTCACATCTGGTGTGCATATTACCTTACTAATACCTAAACTTGAGCAACATGGCGCTTCAGTCCTTTCCTCCTCCTCGTTTTTCTCCTTTCATTGGTGAGTGAACGGAGAGATCAGCTCAGGTCTTGTCTAATGAAAGCCTCTGTCCCTGTGGAAGGAAACCCAACTTTTTCTCTCTAAATAAAAAGGAAGAGGGGTCAGGGGTGGGGGGTGGTGGTGGGGGGGGGGGAGGCAATTTATCTGAGGCCTGACTTTCTCCATCCAAAATTGGAAATGCACCCAAGTGAGATCTCCTGTTTTTATTGACACAGTTCATGTGCCCTTTCACTTAACCTTAGCTCCCCACTGGAGCTCTCTGAGGTCTTCCTGTCAGGATATGAGATATTAATATGAGTCTGACCCCACACACACACACACACACACACACACACACACACACACACACACACACACACACACTCCGCTCCCTAAAGGAGGTATCATTAGGGAAGCTCTCCAGTGACTTTAGTGCCTTTTACTGCACCGCTGTTTGGTTTGGCATGGTCAGAGCAGGGAAGGTATCCTCCAGCAGTAAAACCAAGACAAACACCCATCCACCACCACCTCCTCTCCATGACTTTATAATCATAATTAGATTTAGGGATTTGAAAATATGTATCTTAAAAGGTGCAATGTGTGCAAGAAGTCACCCCCACCGTGATAGTGAAATCCCTCATTGAAAGCAACACTCAAGGAAAAGCCTGGCCCAACGTGTAACCGCACTTAAGCGAGAACACATCCAAAGAAAGGAATCAAAAAGAAGCTTCTGGGCCTGTAGATATTTAATCCTGGGTCCCAGGCGTGGGTTCTAGTTTTAAATTCAGATACTTCAATTCAATTATAATTATAAAGCCATTGGTGACCTGAATATGTTACCAATTAGCCATCTCCATAATTAACTGTGAGCAATGTGTGTTTTTGTCCCTTCTTTCATTTCTGTCCTTAGAGACCTTCACAGAAATAAATATCTAACTACGCTGGACGAGAGGATGTTTGCTGGCACTGTCAGTGGGCCGATGTCTCTGTGAGTACCTGAAGATTAGTTCACCAGTTTACCAAACTGACTCTCTCACTGAAGTACAACTGAAGCTATTCCAAACTGACTCTCTCACTGAAGTACAACTGAAGCTATTCCAAACTGACTCTCTCACTGAAGTACAACTGAAGCTATTCCAAACTATACCATTTGGAGTACTGAGCGTTGTCTTGGTACTTTGAGAGTACTGTGGTCATTATTCGTTAAGAAATGACCACTGCTTGCAAATGTAATGGTTCCCTATGTCCTAAACAAATGAATTGCTTTAAAAAAGAAAGGGAACAGTTATATATTAAACCTATTTTAAGCCTGTAGAGACCATCTCTTATCTCCGTCCTAAAGTAAACCTGCTGAAATCATAGCCTCTTATTAAATTAATAGCACTCCTCTGCCTGGGCCCTCGTAGGAACATGTTGTGGGTGAAGTCATCGACATGAGGTCACTGGCTAACCATCTGTGAATGTTAAAATCAGACACTCGCCGAGGCCGAAGCGCTTCTCTCTCGCTCTCATTCTCCCAGTTCATTCGAAAATAAATAAATAACATACACCGGCGTGCAAATATTATACATAACGATTTGGCCTGAGGAGATACATGCACGCAGTTAGTTTTCATTGATCCCTCAAATGATACAGGTTTGATGGAAGTAACTGCTCCACCTAAACCCACCCAGAAGAGCTCTGTGTTTGGCTCTCTTAAGCTGAAGTAGCTGTTGACTGAGGGCTTGCTTATTGATAAAAGGCTTTTTGTTTCTAAAAGACGTGATTTGCATTCCACCCTAACCACATTTTGAAAAAGTCCTTATTAAAGTCTGTATTCTGATAGCAGGTGAGTTGTCTGAAATGTCAATACAATGTGCATTTCACACCGTTGAGTTAAGTCATTTTATGTTAGAAAACAGATAAAACAAATTCAGTTATATTCACATTATCAGAGTCGCACATCTAAAAGAGGGCTTTGGGGACTCCAGTTATAATTACTGTAGTCAAAGGACGCTTGGACGCTTTCCCATCTTCACTTTGAGGGCCCTCCCTTTAGAACAGCAGAACAAAGAGCCTTCATCTTGACCCTTCGGTGATCCCTGTCTTCTCGAATCTTGGCAGAGACATCTCGGAGACGAGTGTCACGTCCCTGCCGAGCACAGGCCTGGAGTCGTTACGGGAACTCAAAGCCCTGTCTGTGGGGGCCCTCAAAAAGCTCCCCCCAATCAAGACCTTCCGACAACTGATGAGTGCAGACCTGACCTATCCCAGCCACTGCTGTGGCTTCAAGAACCTCAAGAAGAAAAAAGGGTTGGTAAAACAACACACACTTTCTCCAGCCAAATACTGACAGAAGTGGGTGTGAAAAAATATATATAAAGGGAGGAAAATTTTGCATGCATATTGTGCCTGTCTTCTGTGTTCCATGAAGTGGGTAATTACGGGCAAACCCTACCAATGCCGTCACGCCATGTGGACCTTGGCAGGAAAGAAATGAATACTTTTGCTGTTTTTAACCAGACTGTAAATTAATTGCTGTCATTTAAAGATAATACAAGGAAGATTAATTGACTAAAACAAACCTGCTCTTTGGCTGTGGTGAAAAAGGAGTAAAAAAGTCATCAATGAGTCTCACCAACACCGCTCCTAAGAGCAAAATGGCCCATGTCTTTCTAACCTATGTGTGTTATTCTCTCACTGTCCTCCTCCATGACAGATATCTTGAACACATCATTTGCAATATGACCAATCTATTTGAGCAGCACCATAAGAGGTCTGTCGGCCCACCGCGCCTTCCAACTCTACACGATCACGCAGACGAGGACAGTGACCCCGACGACAGCACCTTCAGGGACGCCACTGATTACCATGATTTTCACCTCAGCCCACACTACCATGCTTATTACTTCGGCGGGCAGCACGACGAAAACGTGGGATTCGGCGAGACGCTCAAAAACCCGCAGGAGGACACCAGCCACTACTTCGAGAGCCGCTACGACTACGTGATGTGCGAGGACGGCCAGGAGGTGGACTGCCGCCCCGTGCCGGACGAGTTCAACCCCTGCGAGGACATCATGGGCTTCGGCTTCCTGCGCGTCTCCGTGTGGTTCGTCAGCCTGCTGGCCATCATGGGGAACCTCCTGGTCCTCCTGGTGCTCCTCACCAGCCACTACAAGCTCTCCGTCTCACGCTTCCTCATGTGCCACCTGGCCTTCGCCGACCTGTGCATGGGGATCTACCTGCTGCTCATCGCCTCCGTGGACCTGCACACGCGCTCCGAGTACTACAACCACGCCATCGACTGGCAGACGGGAGCCGGCTGTGGCCTGGCGGGCTTCTTCACCGTCTTCGCCAGCGAGCTGTCCGTCTACACGCTCACCACCATCACGCTGGAGCGCTGGCACGCCATCACCTTCGCCATGCGTCTGGACCGCAAGCTGCGCCTGTCCCACGCCGCCGCCGTCATGCTGGGCGGCTGGATCTTATGCCTGCTGCTGGCACTGCTCCCCCTGGTGGGCGTCAGCAGCTACCAGAAGGTCAGCATCTGTCTGCCGATGGACACCAAGACCCCGGTGGACCAGGTGTACATCGTCTCGGTGCTGGTGCTCAACATCCTGGCCTTCCTGGTGATCTGCGTCTGCTACGTCAAGATCTACTGCACCGTGCACAACCCCGACTACCCCTCCGCCAGCAAGGACACCAACATCGCCAAGCGCATGGCCGTGCTCATCTTCACCGACTTCCTGTGCATGGCGCCCATCTCCTTCTACGCCATGTCGGCCGTGCTGGACCGTCCGCTCATCACCGTGTCCAACTCCAAGATCCTGCTGGTGCTCTTCTTTCCGCTCAACTCCTGCGCCAACCCGTTCCTCTACGCCATCTTCACCAAGGCGTTTCGTGGCGACGTCTTCATCCTGCTCAGCAAGGTGGGGCTCTGCGAGCAACAGGCCCAGCTGTTCCGTGGTCAGACCGTCTACTCCAAGGGCAGCAGTAGCCAGCGCAAGCAGACAGGTCCGGAAGAGATGCCCATCCACCTACAGGAGTGCTCCAACCACGCCTACCTGCCGCCTGTGAGGCAGGTCACCACCAAGGAGGAGAATGAGGAGACGAGGACACGTGAAGTCTTACTGCCGCCTGTAAAGCAGGTCACCACCAAGGATGAGAATGAGGAGACAAGGACACCTGAAGTCGTCTTACTGCCGCCTGTAAAGCAGGTCACCACCAAGGAGGAGAATGAGGAGACGAGGACACGTGAAGTCTTACTGCCGCCTGTAAAGCAGGTCACCACCAAGGAGGAGAATGAGGAGACGAGGACACGTGAAGTCTTACTGCCGCCTGTAAAGCAGGTCACCACCAAGGAGGAGAATGAGGAGACGAGGACACGTGAAGCCTTGCGGGACTCAAGGATGTAGGAGAAGAATGACAATGCAAGCGTAACCATAGTATCGGAGGCTAGTCAGCGTTTCCTTTGCATAGTCTATTTGTTAGTCTATTTGTAAATCAGTCCTCGGTGTTGGTTTTGTGTTTTGTATTTATTACTTCATATAGTATGACATAGCTGATGTAGGTGATATGGTAGGCTATTTAATGCGTTGACAGCATTTATATCAAGCAGGATTATCTTGATACAGGGTCATATAGTTTGAATGAGAGTTTGTGAACTATGTAGCTGGAGCCTTATACTGTAACTCAAGGCAAAATGTACTTTTGAATGTCCAGGGAGAATGGCGTGTTGGGCCTGCCTATTACATGGAAGAGTTTTTAGCCAAAAAGAAAGGGGCAAAGAAACAGATCTGCCAAGTGACTTGCTTAACAGATGGTTGTTATAGCACATAAAAATAGTTTTAGAATTCTGTAACTACTGGGACATAAGGTAGCTCAATGGAGACATCACATTTGTGACATACTTACACCTGTATATAGCCAACCTGACAGAGAAGAAGTAAATAAAAAATAAAAAATAAAGTGTCATCCTTTAAAGATTCACATCCTCCTTGTTGTCTGGTGTCCTTATTTCTATTCACAAGGGTTACAAGGAATGATAGACCTTTTTGTTACACTTTTTGTATAGCCAATGTGGCCATTTTATTTCTGCTCACAGGACTTCAATGACGTGCTACCTAGCCCTGAGCAGCATTGGTATATGGAATCGCTATGGTACCCTCAATATTTCCCTTACTTATAGTAGTATAACTTCATATTTCCCTTACTTATAGTAGTATAACTTCATATTACTTATAGTAGTATAACTTCATATTTGGAGTATTTTTCATGCAGTTATGTGACGTGGGCTTTAGGAACACAGCATTTCCTTCTATAGACCGCAGACCATATTCACATATGATTCAACTTATATTTTAAATCGAAGGATAAGAGGAGAGAATCTGGTTATTGCCATGATCCAGCCATAATCTGAAATCCAGACAAAGATTGGGATAATGAATTTTCATGTGAACCATGATCTCCGAGTCACAAGCTTTGTACAATCCAATAGTACACACCCGGCACGTATAACATTCCGTAAATGTATCAAACATTAGCTCACGTTCCAAGACACTGTCTCGCTCTCCTCATTCTAAAAGTAACCGAGTTAACCCAGGTGGGAATTTTCAAAGCATTTTTAGAATTAAAACACCAGGCCCAAGTCCATAAGTAAAAACACAATCATATTTTGATTATTAGTCATTTCTAAGCAATTAGGCACAGGTACGATAATCAAAACATATTCCTACGCACTGTCTTTTTTTTACATGTGTGGAATGTGATGAGTTCTCCAGCTGAGCCGTTTTATTTTCCTTACAGCGGATGTGGGTGATCGAAAGTATCAAAGAAGATACAGCCTTTCTCACTTTGCAGGACTGGACTCATACACACACACACACACACATACACACACACAACAGCAACACCTCCTTGAGCCACAGCTTGCACGTAGACACATTTAAATACATTACAAGGTTTGGAGACATAGTAAGAAATGAATGTCAGAACGCCTACAGAGAAAATAGCTTAACATCTGTTTAACATCTCAGCCGATATGAAACTTAAGTGATATTCCCTATTGTGAGGACTGATTCACAAGAGGAAATATCTGCTATTAACGACAGAAACAAACACGTCTACAATTCTTTGCACCACACTAAGTGAAAAGTTAAAACACACACTATGCAGCTCCAAATACATGCATCCTGGAATGCTTAGAAAATAACAGGGTGAAATAAGACCTGTGGCTCATTTGGTATTGTTGTCAAATGGGCTTTGTTCTCTGGTCCACTCCCTCTGTGTCTTCATTCCTGTGTGTGGCTCCCACCCCTCATCATTCCCTTTCGGCTTTTTAAAATAAATCAGAATCAGAGCCTCTGGTCCAATAAAACGGGTTGGGCCCTGGGAAGAGAAGATCCTACTGACGGATCGATTTTCCGAGAGAAAATAAGAGGGCAGACAAACTAAATAATTAAAACGATGGCACTGGTGGGTGAGAAACCACATAGCTGAAATCCACTCACAGAGAAGAATGCCAGTATGTTCTTTGAGTACCTTCAAGGAGGAGGACTGGGACCCAAGTGTGTGGTTTACTGGGGCCTCTAACTAAGGCCCTCCCTCTAAACGTCTCAGCAGGAAAAGAGCCTCGCTGGCCCAAAGATTCTCGCACCTGCTACATACGGAGGCGAAGAGGCCCGATCCAAATAGCTCATGCTTCATCAGCAGACAGGAACAGCGCACTTTAAACATCCCAGTATCCTGAGCCACCGACTCAAACGCGAGGATTAACTCGATATGGAGCTTTAGGCTTTGGGGCTCCATGTGCAATCAGTCCCCCCAAACACCGTCATTACGGTGAACACTTAACCTACCCTAGAGTCCCCACCGCAGCTTTTAATACTGTAATCATCCTTAAGACAGCACGGGCAGCTGGTATCAACATGATCAATTAGTTCTGATAGCTGTCTTAACCCTGCCGGTGTCAAATTCAGAGTTAACACTATTGACAGCTGAAGAATCCTGAGCTTTTCATTCCAGGTGCACAAGAAGAGCCCTTGAAATGTTATCACATGTCGTATGTTTCTGCAGACTGAGGTTAGAGGTGGAGTCAACACGTCTCACAGGAAGTGAGCTGCCTTGCTCAAACCACATGACTGACAAAGTATTGTCCAAGCTGGTGGTGTGCCTCCTCAGCCTGATTGGTTGGATGTACTGGATTGACGCCCCACAAAAAGGGATTTGAACCAACATCGCACATCATTTCTTCTATTTTTCATGTCCTTTATAGTTCCCATCTCAGCCCGTTCCCATCTCAGTACAGTTGTGTTTGCACACTCTTTCCGTCGGAAACTAAGTGCAGATTATAAAGGTGTTTTTCACAAGGCCAAGCTCTGTAGTAAAATGAATGACACTGAACTAATTCCCAAGTAGCACAATGCACTGTATAGAAACTACACATTTATCTTTCTCTATTCAAACATAAGGCTTTCACTTTCCCTTTTACTTACTTACGTAGCTTAACATTTTCTTTACATTTTCACCACAGAGAATGGGCCAAGCTCTACCTCATTTGAAACAATAGAAAGTACATCATGCACAGGTGGTTGTGCTTCACAAGAGATATACAGATATTCTTAGAATTACCTTTCAAAGCCCACTATTGAAAAAGCAATGCTTCCACCCAAAGTGCATACACATATGATTCACTGCTGGGCCAGGTCCCTTCACCTGAAACTTGAGAAAGCTCCGACTCTGTTTGAAAAGAAATGCTTTTACTCAAAGTGCACACACACATATGATTCACTGCTGGGCCAGGTCCCTTCACCTGAAACTTAAGAGAGCTTCGGCTCTGTTTGCAAAGAAATGCTTCCACCCAAAGTGCACACATATGATTCACTGTTGGACCAGGCCTCTTCAGCTGAAACTTAAGAGAGCAATGCCTGCTATTTGAAAGCAATGCTTTCACTCAAATTGCACACGTATGATTCACTGCTGGACCAAACATTTTGTGATGCGGTCAGATGGAGGAAAATAGTGGGTTTGTGCTGAGAGCTAAAATAGTGGACTGTGAAATTTGGTGGTGGATCTGTGATGTTGTGGGGCTGTTTCTCTTCCAAAGGCCCTGGACATCTTGTTAGGATTCATGGTATCATGGACTCCATCAAATATCAGCAGATATTAAATGAAACCTAACAGCCTCTGCCAGGAAGCTTAAAATGGGCCGTGGTTGGACCTTCCAGCAGGACAATGATCAGAAGAACACCTCAAAATCTACACAAAAATAGTTCACCGACGGCAGAATAAAGGTTTTGCCATGGCCATCACAGTCCCTCGACCTAAAAAAATATCTAATGAAGAGGAACAAATAATTGTGGCACACATATTTTTTGGAAAAATATTTGTTTCATGATAATAATGTATTGTTTCTTTCAATTATGTGACTTCAATCAAAGGTTAGATTTTTATGAATATTTTTAACTAAAGGGTGCCAATAATTCTGGAGAGCACAGTAGTTCAGAAATGACTGTTTACAACCACCTGTTACTTGTGTTCCTGTCAAAACAGAGCAATTTTGCATCTAAAACTTGTGCAAAACCTAAAGGTGACAAATTTGCTCCAGAAAACTACTTGTAATGTGTTTCATTACATAGACACAAGCTAAGGAAGTTCAGCTATCTCAGTGTTAGATACTGTATGCTACGACAAAAAACTGTTGTTTAAAGACAATTTTCTTCCCCTTGTTAAAGCATTTAAGGAGGATGTTAAGCAGTGGCAGGATCTGAAAATCAATTTAATTGGAAGGATACACCTTTTCAAAATGATGTGGCTACCAAAAGTCCTGTATAAATTCCAAACAATTCCTATAACTCCACCAAAATCTTTTTTCAAGGACGTAAACTCCACTCTGTCCTCATTTATATGGTCTAATAAAGCAAGTAGATTGAAAAGGAAACTGTTGCACTATCCAAAAGATGAGGGGGGCCTAAACCTTCCAAATCTTGAGGTTTACCATTTAGCTGCATAGATGTTCTATGTTGATCGTGTTATCAATAACACAAACGAGGATCCATGGATAGAGATAGAAAACAATCAATTACAAAAAAACAGCCTACTTGTAGCTCTCTTTTCCAGGGACAGGGTTAAATCGACAAACTTTATTATCAACAGTACATTAAATGCTTGGAACAAAATCAAGGGAATGCTAGGCCAAGAAATGGGGCTACCTAGACATATACATCTTTGGAACAATCCCTCAATAAATATCCAAAACTCCCAGCTACAGTGGGATATGTGGTCAAACCGAGGTATTCAGAAGATATCAGACATTAGTAGACAGAACTCAGTTCTACTCTTCCAGGAACTTAAAAGTCAATATAATTTAAAAGATGTAGAAGTTTTCAGGTATATGCAATTAAAAAACTGGATTAATTCCAACTTTGATCTCAGTCTGCAGGAAAGTTCTGTGTTGTCAACTCTCCTTAACCAGGAGGGGAGAAGGAAGAAGCTGATAGGCTCTGTATATAATATCTTAATAAAAAAGGAAGACAATGACCAGTTACTAGAAAATATTTATAACAAGTGGACAGAAGATTTAGGATATAACATTAAAGATAAGTGGAAGGACTGCCTGACTCTCTCATATAAGATAACCACTAATGAAAATTTGCGCTTAATTCAGTTTAAAATAATGACAAGAATATATTATACCAGAGATAAAATTAAAAAATTTGATAAAGGACAATCTGGTATCTGTCTAAAATGTAACCAACACACTGATTCTCTCATGCATGCCTTTTGGTATTGTGAAAAAATTAAGAAGAAATGGGAGGATATCGGGAGGTGGCTTTCAAAATACACAGATAAAAAAGTAATGTTAACTCCAAAAACATGTATTTTCCAAGATATAGAGGGAATACGATACCCAACTGGTTGGCAGATACTTTTCTGTTCTTTAATCTTTAAAAAATTGATCTTACAACACTGGAAGAATAAAGAGGCACCTGCATTAGAAAAATGGAAAGCCTTAATGAAATTCTACTTGAACATTGAAAAGGCAATGTCAGCGGACCAAAACAAAAAGAAACAATTTGATAGCCAATGGAGCTCCATCTATAACGCACTTTAGTTAATGCTGCCCAAGCAATAGACATTAGAACCCATTTGTTTGTTATTTGTTTTTTTTCCTTTTTTTCTTTTTTCTTTATTTAGGTATGTATATATGTATTTATTTTAAATGTTGGATGAATGTGCTATGTATTAAGGGTTGTGGGATGTGGGTGGGGGTAGGGGGAGGGAAATGTCTGGGAGGGAATGAGTGGGCGGGGGAGGGATTGGGATATGGGGCTTGATGAGAGGGATATAAGGTAGAACCGAAACTAAGGTAGAACTGAAGGGGTGGGGATAGATGGGGCCACCTATTTTTAATGGTAGGGGAAGCATTAATTATTAGAAGATAGCTGAAAATGATGGACTTGTTTGTAAAACTGGATGCTTTCTTAAATTATGTGTGATTATTGTATGGTTTGGTACCCTATCATATTTTCTGCTGCCTTTCTACCAAATAAAAATAATTAAAAAAAAAAAAAAGATACTGTATGCTACCTGGTCTCCCCTCATCTTGAATTGAAATGAAGAGGATGATAAGTATATACTAAATATATAAATCTTTACTTCAGACGCCAAGTTCCATATAAAATCAGAGCACATACAATTATAAAAAATAGAGAAAAAAAAAGATACAAGTCACATTATACACTGCATTAAAAACTATGAAGACTTTTGTGACAATGTCGTCTTAAGTTCGAGGAAAATAATTACTGCATTTTAACAAAACAGGCCTAGTATGACCAAAACTTACTAGAAAAAAAGAAAATGTTTCTGAAGTGCCATTTTTGTAGTTTATTAAAATCCATTAACATTTAAATGTAGACATCCAAGTGCTTAGGGCATTTAATTCCCTGTTAAGAATGTGTGCTATGTAAGCTAATGTGAGCTAAATGGAGAATAGGGAGGAGGTGGGATTATTTGCTGTCAATCATCCGAATGGGCCCCTCCTGAACTTCGAAAAAGTCCCTCAGCGAAATGACAAAAGGCAGATCTTTTCAAGCTTTTCAGTAATGTTTCCATGTTGAGCATTTTTCCTTGACATAATGGTTTCTCATAGTGTATGACTTGAGCTTTTATACTTTTCAACGGTTGCAGTCCGTGCTCTCACTGAAATGATTCTACAGGGCATTAACTCACTGATCTCAAAAAGAAACCAGTGAGTTTTGTGCCAGTTAGAGGAAAAGAATTACTGCATTTTAACAATACAGGCCTAGTATGACCAAAAAACTTCCCAATTGCAGATATGGCCTTTTCCACTTATTACTAGAAAGAAAAAAAAATGTTTCTGAAGTGCCATTTTTGTAGTGTATTAAAAACCATTAACATTTCTTTTTGAGATCAGTGGCATTAACTGCATCTTGACACGGCTCCTCCCAGAGCAAGGGGCCTAAAACATATCACACTGGTGTCTGAATGTCGATTGCACTGATGTAGTCCAGAGGAAGGTGTGACGTTTGCAGTGGACTATACACCAGATCCATGTTGCGTTGTCAGAAGGTGACTGAAGTGTACCAGCTGAACGCAAGAGAGCCTAGGCACAAGTCTAGCTCATCAGCAATGCACCACCTGGTGGTCTTGTGACAGTTTATAGAACTGTGAAAACACATGAGAAAACCAGCTTGTCCTGCTGACTACTGATGCGGTGTAGGGACACCACTGACGGCAATGTTAGAGCTGCAGTTCATGATTATAGTCCATTACACTTTTCATTGAGTTCAGCAAAACTGGCACGTGCCTCTAGCTGTCTGTCCAATGTGCACGCTCAAGAAAACTCCAGTCATAACTTTACAGAAAATGAGATTTAATAGTTGCCATCTAACATCCTTGGAAATTTCAAATGTAAATATTGTGTTTAAAAGCAGGTTATCTTTCTCAAACACATTCAATCAAAAGCAGTGAATACGTTTTGCATTAATGTCACGTCACTTCCATCTTTTCTGCACATGTTTAAAAGGCCACAGGAAAGTTTGTCTAAGTTCTGTCAATACAGATTTTTGGGGAATAATTTTAAACACAGAGACATTGAACCAGTTTCAGTGGCGGCTCCTGAAAAAATTCTCAGGGGGGGGGGGGGCAATTTTTTAGATAATGATTAAGGCGACCCATTCAGTAGGTACATTAAGTTAGCCGATTTACTCATACAGCAATACCTTTTTGTCCACTATTGAAAGCAACCAACAGTAATATTTCCCCTCTTTCTACAAAGATACAGTAGCAAGTTACAGGTGGAACGCTATGGAAGAAAGTCATAAAAAATTATTCAGTTAGTTCACACTGTGAAACCTATGAAAAGTGACAGTGGTATAAAGAAATACAGACCACGTTAGCCACTTCACGACAGCGATTTTCATTCGTTCCAATTTCCCTCCCTTTGCAGAAACCTGTTGAATCGATACATTTGGTCTAGGAAGTCCTAATTTTTTTTTTGGTCAATTTATCTTCATTAGTACGCTAACTAAAAAGAAGTTTCTGTCAAAGAGCGGATGGAGTTGTTGTACTGAACAGGTGCCATCTTGACATGCCTCTGTGGAAGCTGTGTGACGTCCTCATTGGCTTTTACGGCCATTACTTAGAACACGACATGGAGGTGTGAGCCCTCCAGGAAGCCATAGAGAATGCATGGAGTGCGCTCTGTTTTGTGGGGGAAAAAATGGATTTAACATGGGAGTCAATAGGAGAGGTCTGGGGGCCATTTGAAGCACGACTTTTGCCTTGACTGCCTGGCTGTTACCTGATTTGACAATGACCTTCAAAGGCATATCAAGCGGTCTAGTGGTAGAATCAGACAGAAAAAAATATGACATTTACATTTAGTCGTTTAGCAGACACTTTAATACAAAGCGATTTACAAGGACATGGAATTTATACATCTCTCTCTCTCTCTCTTTTCTCCTCTCTCCCCTCCCTCCCTCCCCCCCCACCCCCCCCCCATAGCCCTTATGGACGAGCCACACCTGCCCAGTTTCAGTCAGACGGCTTATTCAGTCAGACATGTGTTTAATATTACAACATAGAAACCGTGAAGCACACAGTTACTTGCAATATTGTTCCTTCACATTTTCGGCAGAAGAGACTGTACCAGGCAGTTTCTGCATTAACCAGTGAAAGGAACGTCATCAGTCTTCAGTTTTACAGGCCTAGATGGGGGTCACATTTTAACACGTCATTCTAAGCATACCTGAAAGCCTCCTGTTATTTTAGAGACAACACCTCCTATTTGGGAAAATGTCCATCACCTTGGGGAAAAACAAGCTTTAGATATTTAAATTCACAGCATCTGAAATTAACCTTTTTTTTCTCTTAAAATGAACAAACTCACAAAATGTAACACTTTTATTTTTCCAATATTACTTTAATTAAAAGTTTAGCAAAGGCAAAAACTCAATGGGTTTCAGTTCAACAAAATACTAACTTCTCTAATTATTGGTATTCAAAGCACAGCCTTCCAAGAGATGGTCAAGTCATTTACAAAGAGCAATCTTGATTCAAAAACAGTATTGTGAATAATACAAACGTAACACATTTCCCTCTCAGAATAGTTCTTCAGACAGCAGTTGAAACGCGTGGTACATAAACAATTATAAAAACAAAGCAGAGAAAACAGTTTCTTTAAAACACCTGCATCATTAAATACCATCCTTTACTTATTTGCCGGTAAGCTGATATTAAACAAATCCAAAAGGCACAAATAAGAAATGGACATTGAGAAAGTACTGGGCTATGGAGGGGGGGGGGGGGGGGGGGGAATATATATTTATTTGCACACCAATTCTAAAATCTTTCAAAGAATTTATAGTCACAGAGAAGTGACCTGCAGTTCCATCCAACTCCTCACCTTGGTGGTGTAGGGGTGGGGGGGATGGGGGATGGGGGGGGGGATCCCTGTCAGGTGTAGACTTCCCTTGACCTCATAGTTAAGCAAGAGTGTAACCACTCACCCGAATTAGGGCAGTGACTTGAGTTGACGGGTAATGAAATGAAACCACTCAAAAAGGTAAAAAAAAAAGAAAAACATGATTAAAAGTAACGCCCAAGACTAGGCTGAAATCAACAGCAGAGCACATGATGAAGTCTTGTCCAGCCAACGGAGGAAAAAGGAACACTTTTTTTCTTTCCTTTTTTGTAAGAGCACAGTTTGGTACAGTGTGTAACCCCATCCCCGCCCCAAATAATTACGATGGTGCCTGAGCTTTCAGGAATAAATACCAAAAGAAAAAAAAAAGAGGAAAACACAGCCTCTACCATCTTGAAACATCGGAGGAAGTGAGGTCTCAAAAACATTGTACAGACATCGTTATTTTAGGCTAACAAATGACGACTGACTTGACACGCACAAAATACACACGAGCGCACAAAGCCATCTGGGTAAAGCATGCAGTTGGGCGAACGCACGCGCCACACCAAACCCACCTAGAGTGCAAAAGACGTCAGCCGACACCAAGGAACTTAATCCAGGTGAGGAATGAGAAATAAAAAGTTGACAGGTAGCACAGACAGCTTGAAAATTGACACTAGCGCCAATTACACAGCTAAATTCCTCATTGGTTTATTTAATTCCTTGTTTAAAAAAATTGGGGGGGTCGTTGGAGATTGTGGAAATCAAGAACTCTGTTTCCTTTAGTCATCTGATACGCTGCTATATAACTGCTCAAACATTTATACTTCACATATTAACAGTTCACTCTTCTTCGGCACATTCGTGTAGTGTTTGTTCGCTGGGTTAAGTCATTTCCTTTATTAACTATTCTTTAAAACAATGGCAGGGCATGGCAATTTGTAGGCTGGGGACCAGGGCAGACTAGGCACATTACTGTGTGGCAGGAATAGAACGAGAGTGCGGGGGTGCAGTACCAGAATGTGCTGACGTGAAGCCGATAAAACGGAAATGTGCAATCAAAAGGCTTAATCTTAATCTTCACCTTAGTGCTTGTGTCACAGGCACTCTTGAAGTCACTCTACTTCAAGTCACTCTTCTCATCCTGCCTTACGGGATTAGATTTTTTTTTCTTCTTTTTTTAAAATTATTTAATATTTAATTTGGTCGAACCTGTTAATGGTCTGGATCGGTGAGAGTTCAACATGGTCCACTATCCATAGATGCTTTGTTTCTTCTGTTTTTAAAAGCGATTTTGACGCGCCGGTGATCCGAGTGAGAAAACGATTGCGATGTGTGAACCTTCCTCTTTGTGTGATCTGTTAGCAATCAACTGCCAGTCACTGGCATTCGAGGATTGGTTGTGCGCGCGCGCGCGTGCGTGTGTGTGTGTGTGTATATATGTTGATGCTATTAGCGGGAATTGCAAAAGTTTTTTTTTTCTTTCTTTTGTAAAGGGGAGTCATCGTAATCCCACAGGCCTGCCTGCCCACCTCACACCAACTGAAATGCATACAGTCCCAGGTCTCGATGCGTCTTAACGTTGGGACTAGACAGTTCTGGATGGCTGCCCCGTTGTTTGTGTTCCGATTCCCCTTTTTCTGTTCTTGTCTTCTCATCATTCCGATTGCTGAATTTTGCTTACCACTCCGCATCCCCTATAGCTTTGGAGAAGACGTAGTCCCTCCCGTTCAGGTTCATGATGCCGTCTTTCAGGGTGAACTTCCATTTGTTCTTACTTCTGTGAATCTAGAAGCAAAAAAAAAAAAAACACAGTTCAATTGATTAACATTTGACCTCGCCTTATCAGTAAGGTAAAATGCTCTGTCAAAAAGGAAGTCCACTGCTTTGTTTGAAGTTCGTTTCCCTTTGCCAGACTTACCTTGTCATATTGGCAAACAACTACATTCTCTGTATCGAAAAGCTCTTGGTCTTCCTCATCGCTGACATCATCGCCGCTGTTCAGAGGTTCCTAATGAGCAACAAAAGAACAACGATAGAACATTAACCACACTGAAAAGAACAACAGCAGAACATTTACGATGCTGAAAAGTCTCCCAAGTCCTTATAGAACAACGATAGAACATTAACCACACTGAAAAGAACAACAGCAGAACATTTACGATGCTGAAAAGTCTCCCAAGTCCTTATAGAACAACGATAGAACCTTAACCATGCTGAAAAGTCTCCCAAGTCCTTATATATATATCAGTGTTTCCCCTACAATGATATTAGGGTGGCGGCCCGCCCCCGCAAAGCCCCCCCCCGCCCCCCCTGAAAGCTCAAGATAATTGTGATTTAAAAAAAAAAAAAAATAAATACAAATGTTTTAATAAATATAGCACCAGATCACAAAATGAGTCATTTAAGGTTACCTTTACCATAAAACATGTAAAATTATACTTATTTTTTAAGTAAAACTGCTTACCTTACCCCTAATCCTGAAGTATAATTGTTGCAAACTGTTACTGTAAGATGTTATATTGACTGCTGTCATTAAAAGTAAGTAAGACTTTATTTATATAGCACATTTCGTACAAGATTTGCAATTCAAAGTGCTTTACATAAAATCAATAAAAGCAAGCAGCAGGAGCAGTACATGGAGTAAAAGATAAATACAAAATGATCAACATCGTATCAGAACCTGGTGTTCTGATAGGCTTACTAACATCATGATAAAATAAAAAACCCTTAAAACAGTTTAAAAGAGAAATAGTAAAAATAGTGCAAGTTACAGAGAAATAAATAGTGCCAGATAAAATTAATAAAATGCTTTGGTAAAAAGAAAGGTTTTAAGCTGCTTTTTAAAGGTGTCTAGCGTGTTTGCTTCTCTAATATCAATAGGTAAAGTGTTCCATAATTTTGGGGCGTAGATGACAAAGGCTGCGTCACCAATCTTCTTATGACTGCTTCTGGTGACCTGTAACAGACCTTTATCTGATGATCACAGTGTTCTAGCTGCATCACCAATCTTCTTATGACTGCTTCTGGTGACCTGTAACAGACCTGTATCTGATGATCACAGTGTTCTAGCTGGTGTGTAGTTAGGCTGCATCACCAATCTTCTTATGACTGCTTCTGGTGACCTGTAACAGACCTGTATCTGATGATCGCAGTGTTCTAGCTGGTGTGTAGTTAGTAAGAGAGTTAGCAATGTAGCTAGGGCCTTGTCCATTTAGAGCTTTGTATGTGAGGAGGAGGACCTTAAAGTCAATTCTAAAGGTAACAGGAAGCCAGTGTAAAGTAGCTAGGACAGGACTAATGTGTTCTCTCCTTTTAGTTTTGGTTAATAGTCTAGCTGCAGAGTTTTGAATGAGCTGGAGTCTTTCAGTTGTTTTCTTGGGAAGACCAGCGAAAAGTGAATTACAGTAGTCTAGCCGGCTCGATATGAAAGCATGGATAAGCTTCTCGGCATCATTTTGGTTTATGAATGGTCGTACCTTTGCTATGTTCCTGAGGTGAAAGAAAGCTGTGTGTCACTTTGTTAATGTCGGAGTTGAAATTCAAATCTGAGTCCAGGATGACACCGAGACTTATCACCTCAGGTTTAATCCACCGGGTTAAACCTCCTAGATTCTTGATTAGCATCTCTCTTTTTAGTTTGGGGCCGATAAGTAGGACTTCAGTTTTGTCCTCATTTAGTTTTAGAAAGTTATTGTTCATCCATTTGTTTATTGCCAATAAACAGTTGGTAATGGAGTTTATGGCCTTCGCATCATTAGGTTCAGCGGAAATATACAGTTGGGTGTCATCCGCGTAGCTATGAAAATCTATACTGTATTCTCTGATGACGTCACTGAGTGGTAACATATAAAGAGAAAAGAGTAATGGACCTAAACAGCTCCCTTGTGCAACTGTGGGATAAAAAATATATGTCTCACATTTTATTAAGTAGGTTAGTATAGGATTCCATAGTATAACATCAATTGAATTGGTAACTGAGTGTGGCCATGTATTCTGTCTGACCTGTTGGGTAAGGTTTGATGAGCTAAGAGAGTTACTCAATGCTTGGGGTAAGGGGATCCTGTGTAAATATTCTTATCTATAGTGGAGGACGAGGTGGCCACAGTGTAAGAGTACGAGGGAGGGGTTTTAGGTATAAGACATGAGTTTGACCAGAGACTGATGGGCATTGTTGTGGGACATTTCATGAACATGGATTGCTTGTAACAATGCTCCCGATATCGTTAATAAATCTGCAGTACCACTCCAGTTGTCTGTAAGTCATTTTGACCACACAACCCCATAGCAGCTTTCATGTTTCCAAAAAGAAAACACATGAACATCATAATTCATTTAAGTGTTTGTGTCCGCCGCCGCGGCGCATCGCGCCCCTGCCGCCGTCCCCCTCCCCCCCCCCCCCCCCATTACCATTTACAGAGCCAGGACTGTGCATGAACAGCACGTTTTTTTTTGAGCACGCACACACACACACACACACACACACACACACACACACACACACACACACACAAAAGGGACAGCCAGGTCCATGAGAAGAAGCAGCTCGCTGAATTGAACACGGGCTCATAATCACAGACTGCCTACCTCCTCCACCTGTCCGTCTTCTCCGCCGTCTTTGTCCTTGTCCTCATCTTCGTCCTCGTCATACTCATCCTCCTCTTCCTCGTCCTCCTCTGAGGAGGTGTCCCCGGCTCCATCCACCTGTAGCATCATGGGAGGCTGTTGCTGTTGTGCAGCCTGCTGCTGCTGTTGAGGCTGCTGGGGTTGCGGCTGCACCTGCACCTGTGTAGCCACCTGGCCCGCCTGCATGGTTGCCGCCTGCATGGTTGCCTGCTGCATGGTTGCCTGCTGCATGGTTGCCTGCTGCATGGTTGCCTGCTGCATTGTTGCCGTCTGCATGGTTGCCTGCTGCATGGTTGCCGCCTGCATGACCTTCACACGCCACATGGGGCATAAACAGATTCATAGGTAAACTGGACAATCCCTGTGGGCTGCATCAGAGAAGCTGTGGCTTCTACATGAGACACCCAACAACCTCTTCTCTTAATGGGGGTTTATTTGTGTGTGTGTGTGTGTGTGTGTGTGTGCGTGAGTGTTTGCATGAGATAATGGGAAACATTGGTGTTGTGTTGCTCCTCTGAGACCTCTCAAACACACACACACACACACACACACACTCATAATCAAACAAACACGCACCACAACCAAACAATGACTGAGCCAACTGTGGAGGATTGATTAGCATTCAGGTGTGAACAGTAGTCAATCAACGCCTGTGCACTGTGACTCAGACTGAACTGCCCACTAACTTATTTACTCACATAAATACATTTCATTTTTTTAGATGAGGTGCCATAAAGTATAGTAAAACATAGAAAGAATATGGAGAAAACAAAAAAACTTTTATTAATCTAACCACCCTAACCAAAGACTTAACTGTCAAATCAACAGAGTTGAAGATCAAATCCAAAATGAGTGCATACATGAAATGCTATCACTAGAGAAATGAACATACACATACCTAAAAAAAAAACTTCAGTAATTGTCCACCATTAGTAGAAGAGATAGACATGTTTTTAAAACCTACCTGTGCGTTCTGCTGTACTTTGTTCCCGGCGAGGACTATCTGTTGGGGCTGGATGATGACACCTGTTTGCTGGGGGATGCCCCCTTGTAGTGGGGCAAGGACCTGTCCCAAGGAGACATGGGGCATGAACTTAGAATCAAAGAAAAAAGACAAGCCACTACCGTTTAAGAGCGCCTATATACAACCAGCATAGACAGAGATCTGTGCAGGGAGATGTGTGGTATGAACTGAGAATCCCACAAACCAACACATACATGTACATAACTGAGCTACTGTACACAAGAGCAACCGACAGACTAAATATGTCCTCCATCGCTCCCCATGTAAATAAAAAAACTGAAGGTGAGTAAATGAGGGCAACTTGGCCATCACTGAATTCACAGAAGAGTTCCTGTTTACAGAAAATAGAATAGAACAATAAGATTTCCTCTAAGCATGTTCATCATTTGCCACTCTAAAATGCTTTAACAAAAACAACTCCACCTATACAGGTGCCTGGAGAAGACATTAGCTATGGGAGTGGTGGCTGGAGGTGACATTAGCTGTGGGAGTGGTGGCTGGAGGTGACATTAGCTGTGGGAGTGGTGGCTGGAGGTGACATTAGCTGTGGGAGTGGTGAGTGGTGGCTGGAGGTGACATTAGCTGTGGGAGTGGTGGCTGGAGGTGACAGCTGTGGGAGTGGTGGCTGGAGGTGACATTAGCTGTGGGAGGTGACATTAGCTGTGGGTCGTGAGTGGTGGCTGGAGGTGACATTAGCTGTGGGAGTGGTGGCTGGAGGTGACATTAGCTGTGGGAGTGGTGGCTGGAGGTGACATTAGCTGTGGGAGTGGTGGCTGGAGGTGACATTAGCTGTGGGAGTGGTGGCTGGAGGTGACATTAGCTGTGGGAGTGGTGGCTGGAGGTGACATTAGCTGTGGGAGTCGTGGCTGGAGGTGACATTAGCTGTGGGAGTGGTGAGTGGTGGCTGGAGGTGACATTAGCTGTGGGAGTGGTGGCTGGAGGTGACATTAGCTGTGGGAGTGGTGGCTGGAGGTGACATTAGCTGTGGAAGTGGTGGCTGGAGGTGCCATTAGCTGTGGGAGTGGTGGCTGGAGGTGCCATTAGCTGTGGGTCGTGAGTGGTGGCTGGAGGTGACATTAGCTGTGGGAGTGGTGGCTGGAGGTGACATTAGCTGTGGGAGTGGTGGCTGGAGGTGACATTAGCTGTGGGTCGTGAGTAGGGATGCACCGATCCGATATTTGTATCGGTACCGATATTGATATTGATATTTATTTTTTTTTATGTTTATTTTTATGTATTTACATCGAGGCTTTGTTTAATTCATATCATGCTCCGGTATCATTGTTTTAAACGGACTGTTGTTATATTGAAACACGCACATTCAAAGATTTAGGGTGCCGCGATGGCAGACAATCCAGAGACCAGCCATAAAAAGCCTTAACTGTATGAAAAACTCTCTGTTGATAGTGACGTTGCCTAGCAACGCTGTCTGCTCAGTTAAGTTTTCAGTGAATAGTGACAAGTTCAGTTCGTCGCCCATCAGTGGCAAAGTAGTTGTGCCTTATACATTTCCAATGCTTAAATCATCATTGTTCGACATGTATGTGAGGCATTGTGTGCGTAATGAATGTAAGGGGTTTCATGAAGTTACGACTGTGATAGGTAGAGTATTATGAGTGCAGGTTGCTATTAGTAGCAATTAGCATGCTAAGCGGAGATTTAGTTATTTTCTGATGTTGATTCGCTGTAATAAAGATGGGTTCATCCTGTTAAGATTTCGACTAGATGAGCTATGAATGAGATTCATGTTGCCTAGTGTAATGCCTAGTGTAATGTCCACAATTATATGTATCGAGTAATGTTAGTTGTGTAATTGTTATCGTGTAGCAATAACTCATGTTAAAGTAATTCAGTGCAGTCTCAATTCTCATTGCAGGCACACACATGTGTACAATCACATGCATCGTCATGTAATGGAAATTGATGAATATGATTGCTAACTAATATGAACACTAGCCCTAGTTAGAACGTACATTATTTGTGATTTTTTTTATCCTATGTTATGAATTGATAGTGATGACTAGACATGATGTTAAGTAGCAAATGAGCAAAAAATGCACCAAGATCTCATGTCATGCACTCCTCTTTTCTCCCTCTCGCACGTGTGGTCACACACATACACACAGAACTGGTAACTTTACCATACTTTCGCGCTGTTTTTTTTATATCGGTATCGGATCGGTATCGGCCGATACTAAACCTCAGATATCGGTATCGGTGGTGAAAAAAGCGGATCGGTGCATCCCTAGTCGTGAGTGGTGGCTGGAGGTGCCATTAGCTGTGGGAGTGGTGACTGGAGGAGACATTAGCTGTGGGAGTGACGGGGTACCTGTTGGATGACGGGGGCCTGCACGCCTCCCTGCTGCATCTGAGGCAGGACCTGCTGCTGCAGCACCATCTGCTGTTGAGGCTGGATGATGTACTGGGCTCCGTTGGCCGCCCTCACCACCTGGAGGATCTGACCTGGGGTCGTCGGCGGGAGGAACCAGGAAGGGGGATTAAAGGCACGTGTCCGTGATGGACACTGTGTACAGGCATTTGAACTAGACAACCAATCAAATGCAGTGCTCCAAAAGCAGCGTTGTTGATTGGCTAGAACAGTGTAGTGCTTGGTCAGAACCGCTTTCTATCGTTTCCTAGTGACAGAGCCAGGTATGAACTCTGGAGGTTTAGAATGGCAAACTGCGCATTTTAATGATAAAATCAATGTAAAATAGTTTTAGCCTCTTCAAAACCTGGATTATATATTTTGGTTTCAGTGAAGAAATGCCCACCCCTTATAATTATGAGGGAAATCTCATAAAAGCAGGAATAGTGAAGTCTTGCTGCTGGAGAATGCTTTTGGTGAAGTAACTTTTACAGGTTATTTTCAGCATACTGTCAGCTTTACTACTAAACTTCTATCTTGGTCAATATAAGTTGTTGTAGCGATACATGCTATAAGTTAAGGACCGTCAGGGCTGTCCACATTTCCCATCATTTGATATATTTCTTGTATATGTTTCATATTATCCTTCATATGAAGGATAACCCATTTTGCTACTTTTAAATCGTTATACTTGTATACACATCTCACAAAAATGATTGACATCAGGTCAGATATTTATAGACAGGACCGAAGATCCGGTGAAATCAGAACCATGAAGGTGGGACATACCATAACTTAACAATTTGTCTATGTACATGCAAAATATTTGCATAATTTGAAACTTGCTTCGTGTCTACATCAATAATAACTTGGTGAGAAGTAAAGAGATAATTGCAAAGATGGAGGCAGTTTATGACGGCTGAAATTTCATGTCATTTCAAAACTGGATTACTTCGCAATAGTTTGCGGCACATACTAGCGAGTAGCATGACGGGCAAATTGCTAGTCTTGCTGTTTATTTTGGCAGGCAATGAGTACTTCTTGGGACATGGAACTGAGAGTAAGGGGTGTGAATTTCCCAAAAATTTGGACACAAACTGCATTGGGGCTCCTTAGGTGTGGGGAGCTGCATTTTTGAGCAGTTAATAAAATAATAATACAAAAAAAAAAAAAAACACACACCTTTGGCTAAAAATACTCAAGCCATCATCAATAATTTGCATGCATCCTTCTCGTGTTATCCTAATCCACTCAGCACTAGTCCTTAACCTGAGAACACTAATGTGTCATTACTTCCCATGTGTACCAAAACACATTGAGAGTGAGCTGGCAGGGCACATGAACACTGAAGATTTGAGTATGCATAGGCACTGCTGCAACAGTAACTCCACACCATGGCCCAGTGGGCACGGGTTACCTTGGCTGGTGATGAGCTGTTGGTAGGGTCCGACACCTGTGGGCAAAGCCAGTGTGGCTGCGGTCGCTGCTGCACTCTGGAGATAGGACAAAAGGTGAACAAAAGGAGGGTTTAAAAATATATATGTAATAAATCATAAAAATAATAATAATAAAAACATGAAAAAAAAGAGTGCTTGACTTTATGCTCAGCCAAACACAGCATGGGGTACACAAACACAGACGGAGTTGAATACGGCTGAGGTAACTGACGTCACACAGCCAAAGTGAAGGAGGTCTTCCTACTCTTTCAGTGGCGGCTTGATGAACAAATACGAATGGAGAGTCACACATAGACTGGGGACCTCGGGGCTGAAATCTCTGATAATGATTAAGAGGGAAACTATGTCTATTAATCCCAATTCATCACATCAGAACATCTATACAAGCAATAATAAGTCAACATTTTTAGAACACCCCAGTAAAGGTGCATTCAAACTAGTTCTAAGAAATGTGAGAACACAGTAAGCACACACCAACAGCTACTAATAATGAAATATAATGTCATACGTTCAAACATCATAAAAGACATTACTAGATACATATTAAAAACACAGAACACAAACTCAAACAGGCCTCCACAGCACAATACAGAGACTACGATTAACCATCTGTTTAAGTAGAGTGTAAATGCCCATGTTATGTGGGAGTCATCACACACACAGGCTTATAATGAATTAGGAAGAGAAAGCATGCACCAACGCTAATGTGTTTCAATTAACCCACGCAAGCTGCCAACAGATGGCGAGAGGAAAGCAAAGACGACAATAGGAGACGAGGATGTAAGCGAGAGAGGGAGAACAAGGAAAGAGCGTGGGATAGACCAGAGAGACGGCAGAGTGAGTGAGTGAGTGAGTGAGTGAGTGAGTGAGTGAGTGAGTGAGCAGGTGAGTGAGTGAGTGAGTGAGTGAGTGAGTGAGTGGATGAGTGAGTGAGTAGGTGAGTGAGTGAGTGAGTGAGTGAGTGAGTGAGTGGATGAGTGAGTGAGTGAGTGAGTGAGTGAGTGAGTGAGTGGATGAGTGAGTGAGTGAGTGAGTGAGTGAGTGAGTGAGTGAGTGGATGAGTGAGTGAGTAGGTGAGTGAGTGAGTGAGTGAGTGAGTGAGTGAGTGGATGAGTGAGTGAGTGAGTGAGTGAGTGAGTGAGTGAGTGGATGAGTGAGTGAGTGAGTGGATGAGTGAGTGAGTGAGTGAGTGAGTGAGTGAGTGGATGAGTGAGTGAGTGAGTGGATGAGTGAGTGAGTGAGCAGGTGAGTGAGTGAGTGAGTGAGTGAGTGAGCAGGTGAGTGAGTGAGTGAGTGAGTGAGTGAGTGAGTGAGTGAGTGAGTGAGTGAGCGAGTGAGCGAGTGAGCGAGCGAAAGAGCGAGCGAGCGAGCGAGTGAGTAGGTGAGTGAGTAGGTGAGTGAGTAGGTGAGTGAGTAGGTGAGTGAGTAGGTGAGTGAGTAGGTGAGTGAGTGAGTGAGTAGGTGAGTGAGTGAGTAGGTGAGTGAGTGAGTAGGTGAG